>NC_054540.1:34498053-34798053 GCF_017654505.1 Polyodon spathula | reverse complement strand
TAAACCTTACTATAATAATAAACACGAGTAAGGAGGGAAGAAAATGGTGTTAATCATTCAGTAATCATTTCAAAGGAGCTTTGGCTATGTTGAATGCACTTTTTTATTTTGAGGTCACATTTCATCTATTCAGTGCGTTTTAGCTTTAACTACTACTGTCTGACAAACACATTTGTAGGTTTTGGGTTTTCAGTCGTTGAGTTTTGCATACTTCATCGGTTTCTGCTCAAAAATAGATAAACAACACAAAACAAAACAAACAAATAAACAAACAAATAAATTAAATCTGATGCAGTTATTTCATTCTTACACTCTGGGTTTCTTTTGTGCGGGATCGCAGCGGATGCCAGATCTGGTACCTGTTTGTCTGACAGGCAAGAATAAAGAGAATTCATATAACATCCACAATAAAAAATCAACGCTTTCCTGTTCCATTAATTGAATGACGTGACAGCTAGGATACATTTTTTTTTTTTTACACCCTGAACAGCGAAACTAATGTTCTTAATAACAACAGTGTCGTCGCTCCTTAATTATAAAATGATTTTTACAAATGAACTCCTGCTTACACCTGACCGTACAGTGTAATATACTCAGCTAAGCAATCTGGCAACTCTGAAGCACAATGAGGTTCTGGACTTCATCCAGATGTATTTCCACAGACAGTGAACAGGATTACTCAAACACACAAACACACACACGAGCCCTGCAGAGATGACAAGCCGCAGTGCTCCATACATTAACAGCCATCCACAGACAGATGATGCCTCACTGGGACTCTTAATCCTATTGCAATTTCACCCACTGGATCCCAATTACAATATTTCCCTTCAGGTTCAAATCACACAAATGGAAACCCTGTGAGTTGGTTACAAAAGTCAGATGTTCTTTACACCATAACTGCTTCCTTACTTGACTGAATCGACATTATTTAGCACAGCACTGGCTGTCATTGTATAAGTGGTGCACAAAACCAATGCCTGTCTGCTGTATGTGCAAGAGTACAATATAGTGGTTAATTGAATTTAGCTTTGCTCATCATCAACCAACACAAAACCTGCCTTCCTATGATCAAATACACAAACATAATCACATTAGTTTTATTCATTTTCCAATTTCCCCCCAATATTGGAATGTCCAATTATTATTCAACCTGGCTCACCAGTGCAACCTCCAGGAGAACGTGTGACGAGGACGAGCACTCATTTTAGTAGGAAACTCATTTTGGAAAATTTCGTAAATTGGAAAAAAAAAAAAAGCTTTTAAAAAGAACCCCATGAGTTCAGATGGGGGGGGGTCAAACATATTTACACACACGTCACTTTGTTTTTATATATATATATATATATATATATATATATATATATATATATACACACACACACAGTACTGTGCAAAAGTTTTAGGCAGGTGTGAAAAAATGCTGTAAAGTAAGAATGCTTTCAAAAATAGACATGTTAATAGTTTATATTTATCAATTAACAAAATGCAAAGTGAGTGAACCGTAGAAAAATCTACATCAAATCAATATGAATGAATGAAGTCTTGGGGTCTTCACTGTGAGCTGGTCTGTAAGCAGAGCCACAAGGAGGGCATGGACTGCAGTTGGGATCCGCTGAGTATATGGAGAGTACGGAACAGAGAAGGAAACTGCTCCAAAATAATTGCGAGTCTGGATATCGCATTAAGGGGCCTCTGCTTTCTTGACCAACAGGGCTCCTTATTTTGATGAGTGTTCCATAAATACACTAGAATACTCACGTGGTTACCTTTCTGATTACTGCGTTCCCAGTCCCCTGTTATAGAGGAGAAGGAACGCCTAAAATGCATGCACTGTCCTTTCAAGTCTCGAGAGCCGTCAAAGCCTGAAAAATACCCACTCAGAAGGAAATTCCACATTAATCACCCCAGCTCAGCCCTGGTCCCACAACCTTGCGCCACAGCTTCGAGCCGAGCAGGTGAAAGTCATGCCCCACTGCCTGTCTGGAAGCTAACGCTGCTGCAGGTACTGTGGAAACAGGGGGTATTCAGGAGATTCAGTGAGGCTTAGAGGCCAGTCAGGCGTCAGAAATGCACCCTCTTCTGCCGGGCCAGTTTGGCTGCTGTGTTTGTTTTCCAGCTATTATGGTGCATATAAGGAATGAGGGCTTTCTTTAAAGCTTTTTTAAACTTTTTCAGTTCATGGTATACCTAGCCCACAGTACACCTTGTAGGCTGATCAAGTCCCTGTCTACTCTGTGGACATTGAAAAGCCATTTGCATCAAATTACATTTTGACAGCGAATGTTTTATGATATCTGCACTCGTTCCGCAGGCCGTCACTGTCATTGAGAAAAAAATCATCGAAGTATTGTCTTGGGTCAGCTTTAACATGCATGGAACACAGTTCACAGGTATAGTTTCAATTATTCTCTAATTGACTACCTTCTGAGACTAACTCATGCTAAAGACAATTTGGAATATATGCTTCGAGAATCTAGCCCAAAGTTTTTCCTGAGCACTGACCACACGTGGACTCAGTGGGGTGTCCTGCAGTTATATAATGAAACAGTGCCTGCCCCCACACCTCTTGTCCCCCCCCCCCCCCCCCCCCCCAAATTCCAAATCACACTGCCAGTCTCACATCCATACCGAGCACTAAAACAGATTCATCAAGCTCTTGACCTGTAAAAGAAAACACAGTCAGAATATCTACCTTTACACGACTCGACTAATGCCTTCGTCAACTGGCTGGCTTGACACACAATCGAAAACCAAACCTTTACAGAATTAGTGGAGTAAGCAGGAAGGTTCATTCATAGAACCGAAAAGTCCGTCAAGGTCCTTGGTTATGAGTATGAGCATTTTCTCTTTCGATTTACTGCAGTAGAAGCCTAATAGTGAAACATTTACTTCAATGAATGCACACGTTTCTGAGCAATGTTTAGAATGTTGCTTTATTTCACTGCGCATTTGCTTCCATACACTATATATTTATCACAGTTTAAAAGGGACAGATCAACAAGATTCTCTATACAGTAACTTGTGCCAAAAAAGTGCTAAACAAGTTTCACAGGTAATCGTTTCTCTAGATACAAGCAAATGTGTGAGAGTGACACATACAGAGTACCGTCTGTAACAGCACCTCCACTACCTCCTGTCACCAGGGATATGTATCGCAGTATGAGGTAAGAAAGGAAAGAAACTTTGCAGTTATTACTGAGAAAATAAAAATTGAGTAGAAGTAGTCTGCAATTTCATTTCAGTGCTTTTAAGTCATGTTTTTTTTTTTCATTTACGCGATTTTCTCATTGCAGAGAAAAATGAGAAGATTGACATTTATCAAAAAGCTTTGATAACAACGGCAATTAGAGACAGGTGGGGCTGCAAATGAAACACCTACAGATCCACACTGTACTGTATACAATTCCCCTGCAGACCAAGAGAGATTCAATTCAAATATAAACATAGTAGGGATTATTGTTTCTTGGAGAAAAAATCATGACCCGCTGTGACAAAGTGCCCGCCCCTGTGTATATTATCTGTTATGTTGCGTGTGGTTTGTTAAAAGTTGGTGTAAAGTCATTGGTACACGGGATATAAACGGGTCTGTAACACGAGTCTTTAAAATGTATATTTGTATTTAGGCACGGAATTGTACATCACTTCACGTACATTTAAAGTAGTTAAAATGTGAGCACGAGGTTGCACATAATTAATTCACGTGCTGGGATTCAAGTGAATAATTAATTAGTAATTGAATCCCAGCACAACAGTATATATAGATGCACGTTTTCACATACGCGGGGTTGGGTGTTCGGTGAGTGAAGAACGGGAGAGAGAGGAGAGTTAAAATAGCAATCGCTATTGCGTGCTGGTGGCACCACTACAATACTTATATTTATCTGCTCACCGTGTTTGTTAGTGTGTCTGTCCGTGCATCGTGTTTTGTTAAGTATAGTCCGTTTTTGTTTGTCTATTTATTTTGGCGTAAAGTGCCGTGTCCTGTTTCTGTTTGTTTGTTAAACCCTTTTATTTTGAAATAAACCGGCACAAGCAAGCGCCATCATCATTTCATTTCATCCGTCCTGTTTTGTGTATTCATTTCCTGGTTCTGACGCTGCCCACTTCGGCCGTCTCTGTCACATCCCCCTACACCATGCTTCATAAGTGTGGAACCCAGTCCAGCCTGCAGTACAGGTGTCTGGCAGGAAACTGGCATCTGGCAGGGTGGAGTAAATCCAGCTGCTTTGGGAGACAGAGGCAGTGTGTGGGTATGGTTCCCCACTGCAGTGCTTCTGGGGGCTACAGCCTGTACTGCTTTTCTATGTATTGCACATCACGAGACCGCAGTACAATAAGGAATTTATAGTGTTGGGTTAACAGGCAGTGTTGTGTAATGCACTGGGTTGGAAATTTGATAGAATAGCACCATAAAACAGGGAGACAAACGCAGGCGCTGTGCTTTTTCATTGAGCGTAGTGATCAGTAGTATTAGAAGTACTCTATTTTAATAACTTGGATTTTAATGAATGGTTAGCTACTGCTAATAAATAGCGTAGCGCTCAAGTATTAAATACTAAAACACACTTCTGTAACCGTGACAAAAGGCTTTAGTAGTAGAGCAGTAATGTAGCTGTAGTAAGGGTTACTAGTATCTCTTGGCGTACAGGTGGAGTACAATACAGTTCTTCTAATGCAACATGAGGACAGTGGCACTCAGGAGACAGCTCATCTGGACTGATGATTGACAACACAGGTTATCAATCATCATCATATCATTTGACGTCTTGTTATTCTGTAAGGCTGCACTATTTTCTGAGCTCCTGCTTCTGTGTTACATTTCAAATATTACTAGAACAGTCAACAATTAAATCAGAATCTTTTTTCCATTGTGGTCACATGACAAGGTACAACTTGGATAAACACATGTCACAAACCTTATAAATACTTCCCATAGTAAAAGCATAGCAACATTTAATAAAGTCCAGTAGAAGCATAGTAAGGCATAGGTAAGCATTGTAAAGAATAGCAAGGTATGGTACAACATATTATAACCACAGGAACAGCCTGGGAAAAGTGCAGAAATAGTGATAAACTTTTACAAGAGAACGCTTCCACGGTGACAGCCAGTAGCCAAACTGAATGTCTGATTCTGTAAAAGTCAGAAGCAGAACAAAACTTTTTATTTATTTCAGTAAAATCCAGGAACTTTAAAAAAAAAAAAAAAAAAAAAAAAAAAAAAAATGGCCAAAACACTTGTCATATAATAGCTGCAACTACAGGCTGCATCTAGTGTGCTAGACTCGACCTCCCATTGTGATGTGTTCCATAGAGTAGCTATAATTGATGGTTATAATGGATAATGGGTGCGTGTTATACACAGGCTGCATATTATATACAAGGTTTATGGTATATACATAATGCACCGGAGAGTATCACCGTCATCCATAACCGTATCCCTGGCATGTGTTTACATATATTACAGGTGGTATATGAGAGGTGTGCATTATACATTACAAGTAACACAGAGCTGCAGGTTATATGCAGTTATTATTTTTAACATCTGTGTCTATAAGTGTAGTACTTGGAGAATAAAAAAATAAAAAAACAGATTCCTAGATAACAGCCCCTTGCTTCACTGCAGCATTACTCAATCTGAACTAGTGCAATATGCTCTTAACATTACTCCTCAATTCATGTTGTGATCAAAGCCTGCTCCAGCTACACTGTTCAATTAAGGTGATATAACACAGTAGTCGAAGTCAGCTGGAACTGCTGTCTGGTCCTTGCAACTGGGAGATGCAGCTTTTATATATTACAGACTAGTCGTGTCAGGGACAAAAGCATGGCTGCTGCTTATTGCAGTTGTTCCAGCTTATGTATTTGAATGTTTCATATAAATACATACAGTACAGTGCTCCCTTGTTATTCAGGGATGGAAAAAAAGACTCCTATCAAATAGCAGTTTCACCCATTCAAAGTTTTACTACAAGCTTGATAAGCCACAGAGTACAGGTAGCAAGCTCTGGTGTGTCTTATTAAAAACTCATAGGAAAACCAGGAATGGATCAACCTGCTATGCAATGGTGATCATATGTCCATCCCTGTTATTTCAGGATAATTGGTTAATTCACATTTAGACTGCATAAGGACTCTCAACTTATTTGTTTTCAGCATTTCACTATTTTTAAGGTCAGCTAGCACGGTTGTAGCGCTGTATATGAAATCCAGGTTCACACATTAGATTCCCATAAAATATGTGACATAATGCTCTTTATATACCACGCAACATTTTTTTTTTCATGTGGGTTGCTGCAGATCTTAGCACCCACACTAGCACAGCATTATCAGTGCCACCCAGTCTGCCTTCAATTCAGTACCGTTAGTCTGTGGGACTCGCTGCCCACCGCAGCTTGCCTGCTTGCAGAGAGGGTGCAGGCAAAGCGAGATTAATGATCTGCTAAATAGCAGGCATTCCTTCTGCAGGCAGCCAACAGCACTTTGTTCTGGTTACTAGCTTGGCAGCAGGAGGTCTGTCTGTTAGAGGACACAGTTCTGATGTAGAGGGCTCTGAAGCGCTCGGAAACGTCTGCTCAGAAACAGCTGCCAGCGTGAGCTTAGGAATTATGTGTCCCCTCATAAAAAAAGAAAATAAAATGAAAAGAATAAGCAATGTCCCTGTGGCAAAGTGCCCACACCTGTGTCTATTTTGTGTTATATGATGTATGTTAATGTTGGTGTATAGTCATTGGTACACAGGATATAAACGGGTCTGTGTAACACGAGTGTTTAAAATGTATATTTGTATTTAGGCACGAGGATTGCACAGCACTTCACGTGCAAGTAACAAGTAATAATATGTGAGCAAGGGTAATTGCACTTTATTAATTCACGTGCAGTTGTACCGCGACTCCAATTGAATGATTGATTAGCAATCGAGTCTCGGTACAGCTGCATAAAAGCTGCATGTTTTCACCCACTCGGGGTTGTGTGTTTGGTGAGTGGAGAGGAGAGAATTAAAAACGAGAAAAGTAAACAAAGTAATATATAATATATATATATATATATATATATATATATATATATATATATATATATATATATATATATATATCCCGTTGTCTTCATTCACCGTGTTTGTTTGTTAGTGTCCACTGTTTGTTTAAGCGTTAGTCCGTTTTGTTTGTCTGTTTATTTTGGCTACCAGGGCCGTGTCCTGTGTTTTTGTTTGTCTTGCAACCGTTTATTTTCTGTTCTGTTAATTCATTAAATGCTGAGCGGTACCAATCGCTCAGCTCCACCAAACTCCACCTCTCTCTTTGTTTATTTCCTGGTTCCTGTTTCTGGTCTGACATCCCCCACTCCGGCCGTCTTTGTGACAGTCTCACATTTTGTTGAAAATCAGCCTGCTACAGATTACATTAATGCCATAGCGGTTTACTATACGTATCCTGTGCACTTAACATGCTATTCTGTGCTTTAAGATTTTCACAGTGGCATATCATAGTTGCATGGGCTGCTTACTATAGTGCTATGTCAAAAGAGCTTGGGGGGTGTGGGGGGTATTTCAGCAAAGAAAGGGGCCATAAAGTTTTTGTCATTTGAACCATTTAATGATTTGTAATACTTCCAGCACATGATATGTATCATCCTGTAATAGAGGTGCTTAATGTGTGTATTTTGATGGAGGACCAAGACTATATATAGTCCACCAGATGGTATGAATACACACTCCCCCAATCTCATTTAACAGAAGGTATGAAACAGAGACTAACAGAAGTAGATTGGAGTAAAATAGAGAAAACACCCACAAAAGAAGGATGGTTGTTCTTCAAAAATGGAGTACTAGAGGCGCAAAACAATTACATCCCTAAAGTAGACAAATCTAAATGTAAAACTAAATTGCCAAAATGGTTTAATAGATCAATTAAAAAAAATATTCAGCGAAAAAAGGCACTTCACACAGCATTAAAAAAGGACCAAAAAGAAAGTACGCAGAAAGAGTACACAGAACTGCAAACGCAAGTCAAAAAGGAAGTTAGAAAGGCCAAGAGAGAAATAGAAATGAACATTGCTAAGGGGGCTAAAACCAATTCCAAAATGTTTTTCCAATATTACAACAGCAAGCGAACATTCAAAGAGGAGGTTAAATGTTTAAGAGATACAAATGGCAAAATTGTAGATGAAGAAAAAAAATAGCAAATATATTAAATGATTACTTTTCACAAGTTTTTACAAAGAAAGATACTGACAACATGCCCCACATGTCATCCAGTTCCTATCCAGTTTTAAATAACTTTAGCCTAACTGAGGCAGAAGTGTTAAAGGGACTAGGAGCTCTTAAAATAAACAAATCCCCTGGGCCGAATGAGATCCTCCCAGTAGTACTCAAAGAAATGAAAGAAGTAATTTACAAGCTACTAAAAACCAAACGAGCAAGATGGGCCGAATGGCCTCCTCTCGTTTGTAAACTTTCTTATGTTCTTATGTTCTTAAAAGTCCATTACTTGATCTTATTGCACATCTTACAAAACAGCCTATCAGTACCGTATATATTATATTTTGACTTTACCCCATTTACTATAACCAGTTAGACCTCAAAAGGGCTTGAACTGCAATCCACAAGAAGATGAAACAAATGACTTTGTCAAGCCTGTCCGTGGAGGGGACTATGGGAGCGAGGGCTGTGCAGATTGTTATGAGACCGCACAGGGAAGATAAGGTTTCACTTGTAAAAAAAAAAAAAAAAAAAAAGGGCTCTGCTTAGATTGCTGAGCGCTGCACAGGAGGGTCAGCGCACATTGTAGAGTTTTGGGGGCATGGCGGACGGGGGGCGAGGTCTAGACTTATTTGGTAAATTCTGAGCAAATTTTCCATTGAAATGCTGAGTGAAAAGCAACATATATTGCAACAAGAACCAATTTGAAAAGCGCTTTTATGTTTTACATGGTCCCAGATCCACACCAACAGATTCATTTGTGAAATTCTAGTATTAAGTGATTGATCAAGGTAAGCCAATGAACAATCCAATGCGAAATATTCTCATGGTAATGTTTTCTATGTTTTTTCCCCAAGCTTAGAGTATACTATAAAAAGTCTTTGTGCTCTCTGCTTTAAACACTTGCCTATACCTTGTCATACTTCCACTGCACTAGTACACCGGCTATGCTATTACCACGATTAATAGTTATGTAATAGGGCAAAATCTGTATCCTTTGCAATCTAAGCTGCAATACAGAAGGTCTTAATGTAAACCTCTTGCCCTGAACACCAGAGAGACAACAGGTGTCTTGTGTGAAAAACAGGAGGGGGTGTAAAGACAATTGGGCATGACGCTGGCCACCTCACATGCCTTGCCCACAGAGGCTATGAAAACAAGTACGTCTCCCAGGACCCCAATGAAAACAAGATGATGCGTCTCGCGGGGCTGTTTAAAGCTTCAACGCATAGATAATGTGTGTGGGCCCTCACAGTAACACTTTGATTCTGGTGTTTAAGAGGCCTAGTTAAGTTCAACTAAATGGAAACAGTTATCTCACACAAGACAGAACAATAATAACCTACAGTACATGTAAATATTACATGAGTAAAATGTTGCTGGTAAATGCCACCAACAACTAGCTGCTTTAGCAGCTGCCAGAAGACAATAAACAAAAGCCCATGTGACACCAAGCAGACTATCAAGAACTCTTTTCAGGGGACATTTTCAAGAATTTTATCTTAGCCAGCAGCTGAAATGAAGCTTATTTACAGTAGATACTGTGGCTTCACATTGTGAAAACTGCTAAAAAATGTCAACCTCAACAAGTTGACTCATAAATTCCCATAAAAAGTGACCCTAAAGCTGTCTGGCATATCATGGGATAAAGAGTTTCTGTGATCCAGCATTAGATCTGAAATACATCATGAATGAGAGGTTTTTGTACAACAGTAGATGACATTGTGTAAAAGATACGGTTCATCTGTAACACTCACAGGGCATGATTTCTAAAGATATTTCTCCAAAAATACCTGTTATAATCATTATTGGAAGTCATGTCCACATTGGAACTCATTCGCAGCAGCTACACTTATAATATCACTGAGAGTATAGCTCTCACACTCACAAAGCATTTGACCACAGTGGGTTCTAAACAGATGACATCTGATTTTCATGTGTTTTATTTGTTTTTTTTATTTGGATAAAATGTCTGAGTACAGATTTGTGTTTTTTCTTTGTCGCTTCAGTGATCAGAGCCAAGGTGGTTGGGAAGAAGCTGCTGAAGGACGGCCCATTTGGAACAATGCGCTACACTGTCAAACAGATGAAAGTAAGCATCGGAGTCTGAAAACTTCTTTGTACAGTTTACCCAAGCTTTTCTATTTTCTCAAAACGGACGAATGGTGCCAGCGTCTGATACAAGAACAGAAAATGAAAAGGCACGTTTGCTGCATGACAATGTGATGAAACAAAGCCTGGCCAATATACCTATCGCTAGGTAACACAGCGGATGAAAACACTGGCCTTTCATGTCTAACCCATTGGGTCTGAATCCAGCTCAGATTACAAGTGGAATTAGATGTGTGACATCAGTCCCAATTTGTTTGCTAAATTGTTAATATTTCAGCTAGTAAGAATCTGGAGACCAGCGCAGTACTGGAAATGTCCATGTCTTCAATGTCTTGGTTTCCTGTCAATGGTGTCTCTGTGTTTTTCAGATGTACAAGGGGTTTAATAAGATGCAGCATGTTCAGCACATCTACACTGATGCCTCTGAGAGCCTGTGTGGCGTGAAGTTCGAGGTGAATAAGTACCAGTACCTCATTACAGGTGAGCTCTGTTCAGAGTGTGGGCTCGGTGCGCTTAAAACGACATCAACGCTATAAACATTTGAGATACTACAGCAGTGTAAGTTAACAGCTTTGCCTTCCCGAGATACCCACAAAAACAACAGAATTCAGCACTTCACAGGGACTAATAAAGCCAGGCACCTTTTCCACAGCAGCAGTGCAGAATGCTTTAGAGATTTCACAGCACTGTAGTCTCAGACATGAATGAGCACTTCAAGGAAAGCATGAGGGACAGCACAGCAAACTATTTTTAAAAAGAGAACGGAGCACCTGTTGCATGGTTGGGCCCCTGCCTTGTATGATAAACCATTAAAAGCGTCTCCGTTAATAGAACACAAACGACCTTTGAAAGCTGCAGGACTTGGATGTCAGTTTTATAGGTGCTGTTAAAAGCCAATCAGCATATAAAATATTCTGCACTGTGATCAAGGCTACAAACCTTACACTGCAAAGCGAGAGTTCATTTCGAGCTATGAACAGGGCACATGACTGGCAGTAAAAGTTGATTAATAACAGACAGCTTAATAACACTGGCCCACATAAGCACGGTCACGGGAGAGTCTCCTGTATCCACTGCATGACTGGAGCAGCATGCTGAATGAAGGACCCAGTGGGACAAGATTTTCCATGAACAGAATAATGAAAAGAAATGAACATGATTGTTCATCATGGGCTGGATTCTTAAAGGTATTTACTCCAAATTGTCATTAGCAGATAGTACACAACAAAACTACCAAACTAAAAATAACCAAAAACAGGGGCTTAACCCAGGGGCTTCTAAAGCTATTTGTTTCTTATTCTTTTTAGAATTGAAAAAGTTTTTTTTTCAATTTAGACAAAAAAAAAAAAAAATGCTCTAAAGACAATTTACTGGAAATAGCATCCATCAAGGGACATTCTGAGTATAATTAAAGAATGAACCACAGACACCACTCTCTCTCCTGGCCCACTGCTGCAGTATCAGGGCCATTCCACACATTCCTGTGCGAAGGAGGGGTAATGCAGTAATTACAGGGCTGGCCAGTTATTCATTTGATGGACCAGTCACTGAAGGGCTATGAGGGTGTAGAGAAACAAGCAGCAAACCTCTACGCATGGTACCAAGAGATGCAATCAACCTTTAATAACTGGGACTGCTAAGCTGTTCGGTGTAATGAATGCTTTTGTCCATAACTTTAAACACACAATCATGCAAGCTGAAAAAGATTGACAAGTCCAACAGTTTAAACAGCAGGGGTCTGTTCAACAGATCAATACTGGGGCAGGCCTGAAGAGCATTTAGGTCTTTACCTTTTGTATACCAAGGTTCTGGAATCTCACCATCATTTTGGATCATAATGTTCTTTATTATGTATCTATTTACATGGTCGAATTATGAGCATGTTCGTAAAGCCATGGTTCAACCCGCCACACTTCTAATTTATTTTTAAAATCAATTCCCAATTCTATTCCTTTTAGAAATAATGGCTGTGATTGCTCAACTGCTTCAAATTGAAACCAATTTATTGACCAATAGTGACTTCAATTTAAGTCATTTGTTGCCACTGTAAGAAACTCATTTTAACAAAATACTGCTACACTGTAATTGCAATTTTGATCAGTGGTGTGTTGGAATTGATTAAAAGGGAATTGGAATTGGGAATTGATTTTAAAAAGGAATTGAAAAACAGGAATTGACCCCAATGTCAGCAGTAGATCGATATTAAATCGATTGTCTGTCTGTCTGGTTAGGCTTGCGGGCTGGCAGAACTCAATCTGACGGTGGAAGTTACCTAATGAGTGTCCAGTATGGGTTTTAAATCTCTCTTTGGCAGAAAATAATATGTAGACAGAACACAGAGGTGTGAATATATGATATTGTTAGGGAATTACTGGAGTTATAAATAGCAATTATACAACATGATACACACAGGTGACTTTTGCCTAATGCCCGGTTGCAGATTGGATTGCACATTGTAGACTGCAGATGGAAACATGGCACAAGTTCCATTAAAAATGACGGCAACAAAAAATCAGCCTGTGCGAGGTTGCCCAGGCTGACTCCTTGTATCTCGTGTCCCCCGCAGGTAGAGTGTTTGATGGGAAGGTGTACACCGGGCTGTGCAACTTCAATGAGAAGTGGGAGAGGCTGACACTGTCTCAGAGGAAAGGCCTGAACCACCGCTACCAGCTAGGCTGCAACTGCAGGGTGAGTCCACCTGGCTGTGCCTCTAAATGGACTGGCAGCGCCAACCAGAGCATGAGACAAAGGTCTGCAAGTCAAGACGGTGTGCTCAAACACAGCATCAATCTGTGAAGTCTGCAGGGGTTTTATTAGCATGCTGCTTTTTTTTTTTTGTATTTATCTTCTGTGTCACGTCAGAAAGGTTATGAACCCATTTCTCGTCACAAGCTACCCGCTCCTCTTGCAGACTCGATTAGAAAATGTTCCTTTTACATTCTGGCTGCACATGTGCTGAGTTCATCAGCGGTTTCGAAAAAGAAGCAGATTGACAGTCAGGAAGGGTTTTGCACACAGCACCCCCAATTCTTTGAAATACTGCCCTGATAAAATTCTTCAGATACAAAAAGCTTTCATTTTTTTGTATTCAAAATGGAATTGAATTGGTAGCCAAAATGATTCTTTTGACATTCCAAAAGCATGCCTGGGGAACAAACAATTATAATAATAGAAATGTAACGTAACTGTCTGGCTTATATTTTGAATCAAAACTTGTTCTGCTAAATGGACGCTTTATGCAAAATTGTCTCTTGATTTTAGATTGCCTCAACAAGTCTGCAAAAAGAATATGTTATCCTTGTACAATAAAAAAAAAAAAAAACAGGATTCTAATTTGGTGCAGACGGATTGCCTAACTTTCACAATTTAATAATGGAATCATTTTGAGACTTCTAGGCTGCTGATTTTTAGAAGGTGTTTTTGGATGAATAGGTGCCTGAACATTGAGGAGAAAGGTTATGACCTATAAGTATAGAATACAATCAGCTTTCTGTTTCTGCCTAGTGATAAACATCTCTGTGTTTTTATACTTCAGTACCTCGACAAAGATTTGTGATTGCATAGTCGCAGGCATCTTGTGCAATTCGAAATGGACCGTAGTGTGGCAATGCAACCATTTCCTTTTAGTTTTAGATGTTTGCAGTGCAGACAGTCTGTAAAACAAACATTCAAGAGCAGACACTTATAAGCTAATGCCAAAGCCTTAAACAAGCGGAAACACAAAGCTACTTGTCTAGCCTCTTTTTAGACCCTTTTTAATCCTTTGCTTACTTACATGTCTCGTATAAAACAATGGTAATACTTTAAAATAATGGCTACAGATTCATAATTAATTCCAACTGAATACCAGAGGACTAACATCTGAATACTTTACACACTTCCTCTGAGTTCTGAAGCTTTATTGTACAGGATTTAATTACCTGTACAGCAGCTGATGTTATAGTTGCAGCTCACGAATCTTGAAGATTTTTACTGAGGCAAGTCATTGACAAATATATGCTGTATTTGGCAGTTTATTGGGGGGTGGGGGGGGGGGGCTACATTTTGGCACAATTCTTTTTAAATGGCTTGGAGTTTAGCTTAAAATTCAAACAGCAAAACTAAGCTTTGCACAGAATAAAAACCAGAGAAAAGCATTTCATGCTGTCTAGAGGTTCTGGTATTAAAGTGGTCTATTGGTCATGGTTTTAAGAATTCACCAAAGAAAGGTTATTTTTAAAAACAAATAATTAAAAAAAAACCCCACAAGACTAATCAATGAATATGTTTTACTCCTTTCCTCGGGAAGTGTCTCAAAATCAGACCCAATAAACTCTTCCATACCTGCAAAATGCTCCAATTATAAAAGAAATCAGAAGTGCAAGAAAGAAACGTAGTTTTAAAACAAGACAACCACTTCAACATGAAATGATTCCTGTTGAAATGCGTGTCCTAATTGTAAAACAAAGTTTTAGTTTTGTTTTACACCAATGCTGGCCTTAAGATTGAATTTCAGTTATGATGCTGCTACTCCAAAAAGGACCAAGAAAACTAAACAAAACCAACCACAGCTGTGTTACAAAGATAACTGATGATTTTTACAATGGTAGCGGTGCCGTTGTTAAAATTGAATCCGTGGGTAGGCCCTATCCAGAACATTACAACAATGAATAATTTAAATGTTTAAAGTCTGCTTTGATAAATGAAACACTTTCTAGTTGTGAAGGAAGCTGTAAATCTGCATTTAATAGACATGCTGCTGGCTGCACAGACCCAAATTAGCACTACAGTAGGGTTCACTTTCTTATAAGTACAACATTCATTTTGTTATTGACATTATCCATGATTACCAACACAGTATAATTAAGACCTGAATGACTCATAATTGAAACTTAACCAGATTACATTTATTTGATTTCAAAGCACAAACATACTTTTACATTTAGTTTTGTAAGGTGGTCACCAGCATCAAACAGGAGATTTAAGATAATGGCCAAGTTCGCTGTTTCTGCTGGGAGTGGTCGGTATATGACTCCTTCAGGTGGTGGATAGGGGATCTGAAGGTGGGGCTGTGTCTATAACCACCAGTCTTTGTATACTAAAAACATATTGTTTAAAATAGGATGGGGCCTCTTACCATAACTATTCCCTGTTATCTGTTCTTTTGAAGTTGTCTGTAAACCAATTTCCATCAAAAACACCCACAATGATATATACTGTAGGTTAAATATAAATCAGTGTGTGTGTGTATATATATATATATATATATATATATATATATATATATATATATATATATATATATATATATATATATATATATATATTAAATCTTGATATAATACATCTGTCAAAAGCATGTCTTTAAACTTTTCGTTCATTCAGTCATTTTTTTCCTTGTATACGTTGTTCACCGAGCACATAATTCAGCTTCACAACTCCCACTTATTCTCCACTTTGAGCTAGAAAAGTCTCTCCCTCCAGTTGCTGGTCCACTTGGTGTACATGATCATCTTATTTCTCTGCACTACCTTACCTAAGGTAACATTAGATAGTTCAAGATTAGTGATAATCGGGGCCTGTGAAACCAGCCATAATCATTAAAACATTTACAATTTTTAATGACAAATGTGCCTCTGTAGTATTTATATTTTACATCTCTATATATTTAAAATGTTAAATTGTCTTCACACACAGTATTGATTTACTATTTTTGAACCAGTATTCAATAAAATGTGTTTAATCCATTCAATACACTATAAGATAAAAAAATAATAATAATAATAATAAAACAATCCAAGACCCCAATTAAAACAGCACAGTTAAACGTTTTGTAAAATACTATTCTGTTTAGGAATTGTATTTTCCTTTAAAACGCTTTAGAAAGATGTCAGCAACAGACTGGAAAAAATAAAGTGTATGCAATTAACCAAAACAGACTTTAAAGCACTAAATAACTCATTTGGGATAGGGCCTTTCGACTATAACAAATGTTTTATTTATCTGGGCTCTGCTTTAACACTGCTTCCCGCTTCAACTGCAGCCTGCTTGTTTATTTGTAGATTAAGCCCTGCCATTACCTGCCCTGCTTTGTGACCTCCAAGAATGAGTGCTTATGGACGGATATGCTGTCATACATTGGTTACCCTGGGCACCAGTCCAGGCACTATGCTTGTATCCAGCAGAAAGAGGGGTACTGCAGCTGGTACAGAGGATGGGCACCCCCCGACAAAACCATCATCAACACCACTGACCCCTGAGCGACTCCCACTGCACACACAGACAGAGAGAGGGGGGGGGGGGGGGGGGGGGGGGGGGGGTGGGGGGTGGGCTGGTTGATGGGACTCTGACCCTGAGAAACTAAGTTACACTGTTACGTCACTGTGTAATCACGGCAGAACAATTGAGCGTCTTAATCAAGTTAATAATTGAACGGTTGACATATTGAAGTTAATAGGATGTAATTCTTTTATTTTCATCAGATTTTATATTTGCTCTACAACAGTGGTCTTCAACCTCCTTTTTGTTTAATTTAATTCACATGAGAACATTTTATTCTAAAACAATCAAAAGCAATATTCAAAAAGTTTATTAAAAAAAAAAAAAAAGAATGAAACATTTTGGCTTAATACTCTGATAAGATAAATGCATGGTTAAACTGCAAAAATACCACGGCAAAATACTGTGGTAAACCTTTATAAGGGTCTAGACAATGCCTAGAACCTGTTTTTACAAAGGTTGAAGTCCACTGTTTCACATCACCCATTTGTGTCAGAAAAAAAGGTATTTAACAAAGAAGGTATTTAACAAAGAAGTTATTGAACAATGCTGTTATCTGCAGTTTATAGAGAGTTTTTTTTTTGTTACACATATATATATATATATATATTTTAAAATATTTGATAATGCATTTACGTATTAATTAACGCAAGGTTCCCCTTAAAAGACATGTACCATGCACACAACGTTTGCTGGATGGCTCCTTTTTACGAATAGTTGTTAAAACGAAATGTATTCTGAACTGAACTGAACTGAACTGACGAGCAAAAACTAGCCTTCAATGTAACACCCCAACAAAGCATGTTCTACATAGATTATAAATAGATATCAAGCCTGCCTGGTTGTGTGTGTGTGTGTGTGTGTGTGTGTGTGTGTGTGTATATATATATATATATATATATATATATATATATATATATATATATACACACACACACATACACACACACACGTGACATAAGCTGAGTACAACAGGGCATGAAATAAATTGACCTTTTTAAAAATGATGTTAAATACATATCACAATATGACAGCTTATTAGAAAGCTGTAACAAAATTCATGACCATATTCACAATTTTTTTTTTAATTAAGAAAAAAAAAGTAACATGATTGACACGCGAGTTACACATTTGTGAACGTCCAAAAAGCTAAGCCCAAACAGATTTATCCTTTTCCTTTTTACTCATTATATATGGTAATTGATTTTACTTCATGCCTTGGGTACTATAAACATTTCATTTTGAATGAGACTGTCAACTGGAGGATTTTGATAAAATAAAACTCAAAATAGTTTTTAGCGTTAAAAGATTCTGACAAAATGGGTGCAAATAATATATTGTCACTTTATACTTTTTTTATTTGTATTTGTTTTGCCTCTGTATATTTTTTGGGGGCATCTAATGTTATCTTTAGTTCCTTCATTCCTCTTTTGAATCAGAGTTGTCACAGTACAGGAAAAAGCAACAGGCAGCCTTGATCACAGGGTCTATTGTCATGATCTAAACCTTTATTAGCATTTCAGAATGTAAGTGCAGATGAGGCATAGACCTGTCTTGGTTTAGATCATTGAAACAATGTGACCATTCCAATCCCACAGGCCAGGATGACTGGCTTTCAAATTAGAAGAGAACTAGTCTGTTTTGTATTTGACAAAACTAGAGAGAGCGACTTTTCTAATGAGTGCACTTGCATACATTTGCATCACTGATCTTTCCTATAGTCTTTGAAACATTTTGTGATGAAGAATCACAAACAGCGCTCTGCATTAACAAAGCAATGTTACAGGACATGTTGGAAATGAGCTCTGGCATTGGCCTGCCAGGACAATAGGTAAGCAGTCTAAAGCATAGAGAGGTATGGTAAAGCATATTAACAAAACATTGCAAACCAAGGTAAAGTATGATAAGTGCATGTTATAACCAATGGAAAACCGCAAAATTATCGTGCAAATTTACTGGGGTAAAAAAAAAGAAATATGTGATTGTCTTTTAATCTCTTTGTTTTATATTTTTATAATAAAGATACAATTAAAAAAAAATCCTAGAACTTAACAAAGTGTGTACAGCTGTTGTACAATACGATTGTTTATAAGCTTTGTAGAAATCAGGCTGGCAAAAATAGTGCTGCTTTTACACATCATTTTAAGAACCAATGAACTGAATTATCAGCAGCATAGGACTGTATGCATGTGTGGAAAGCATCCCATTATATACCGAGCATCAAAAGAAACACATCACTTATATTTGAGCACCAAAAGAAACTTATCATTTACATTTGAGCATCAAAAGAAACATATCACTTATATTTGAGCACCAAAAGAAACCTATCACTTACATTTGAGCATCAAAAGAAACATATCACTTATATTTGAGCATCAAAAGAAACTTAAAATTTATACTTGGATATAATTCACTAGATGTGATCGAAAAATGACAAACTCTGTTTTAGAGAAGGTGCAATTACTTTTTATTGCTGATTAACAACTGACACCACGAAGATGCTGCAAAATGTTCTGTCGATCTTAATCAGGTGTTGCGACTCTTGGTTTCCCAGTTTGTGGCCTGTCATTGACAGAGTGGGTCTGGTTATACCGTCTTGACAGGTTTGAAATTGTCGGCCTTGAGTACCCAAGACGAGGAGCCACAGTACGCTGCCCTAGTCCAGCCTCCAACATGCCGATTGCACGAAGGCGCTGCTCTCTTGACAGACGTGGCATATTGGTTTTTTTCTGTGATGTTCTTTATTGCTTTTATTCAAGCTTGCATTTCAACAACTGAAATCACTCCATATCCAGTTTCCAATCAACTGTCTCACTAATTAGGTGATTATGTGCATATGCTTCAAGTCATAGTCACAAGCGTATCTATGCTTGGTATATACTTAAATCCAACAGTGTTGCACAAACAGATTCCATGTAACATTTTTTTCTTGTCCCAAAGTAACGTGCAGAGGCAATAGAAAGTCCACACAGTTGTATCTATCATCTGAAAATCAGCTGCAGTCTCACTGCATCCTGCACTGTTCATGTATAGAAGAATAATCCGAAATGTCTACAGATTGATTGCAGTCGACTGATAAAGTTCCTAAAAGGACTCCAACAAAATCGAAAAGTGTTTTACAAGATATTTTGCTACAAACAGAACAACGATCTGATTTGAGCCTTGTTTCAATAAAGTAGTACGCGGTTATGACAGGAGTCATGACTTCAATCAAAGTGTATGACATATGTCATAGCTATGCCTAATAACTGCTATGGCGATTCCGTCATTTTGATTTAATCAAGATTAGGCTGAGTAGAGGTTATTATCACTAATTAAAGTGAAGACACCCAGTGAGAGTCATTTGGTTTACTTGTAAATGGCTACTTCCCACTACTCCCTGTGGCTCTTACTAGTTTCTATTGGACTATCCTTTTCATTGGAATGCTGTGGGAAGTTGGACAGAGGAAACGAGAGAACTACCAGCACAGACCATGTACTGAGGGAATGTATCCGATGCTAAACTGGCAACAGTGTTTAAAGTTTCTTCCATGTTATTTATGAATTTTTATTATGTAAATGTATTCTGTCTTTGAGGTAACAATTTCTGCATGTCACTTTTTACAGTGTCCTTTATTCTGAACAGTAAAGTGTTTTTATTTCTCATCACAAAATTGATTCTTTCCTGAATTATCTTTACATCTGAAAACAAAAACCCTTTTCTACCCCTAAAATAAAAGCTGGATTGAAAAAGGTGGATGAGAAAGGTGATGGAGTCTGTAATGAGTGAGGAATGCTCACGCATCCCTCCCAGAAGAGTGTAAACACCTTGCAGACGTGTTCTGTTGAATCGGTGGTTCAGTGTTATGACAGGTCTTTCAAATGTTTCATCCAGTCACTATGTGTCTGCAGTGTGAATTGAATCTCCTCCTAGCAGCTGATCAGGTAATAACACTGAAATCAGCACAAGACCCGTACTTACCTCTTGACTATAGAACTCGCTCTTTAGTTGAATGGTATGTTGTTGGTCTTTGAACTGTATGGTTTGCGGTTCAGGTCCAGCCTTTGCCTTTCCATTTCATTCAATTGGCTGAGATGGCAAGTCATTACAATTGTATATTTTGTCGTACCACTGAGCACACGATGGGTAATCTGTGTGGTGGCCGTGTTCCAGTATCAACGCCGTTGCCCGTTCAAGAGCAGAAGAGTATTCAGTGTGATGCACAGTAACTCAGTCTACATGCCATCCATTGCCACTACACTTAAAACACTGTGGCAAGCACAGCACCCCATCCCAGTATATCCGTTACTGTTGCAGGACAACATTAGAAACTTCATGGTGATTGTCTAATTACTGTCTAATCACCCAGCCACAGCTTACCTTACATGTTGAAAGATTGACCATTGAACCACCTTCCAGTTCTGTCTACCTGGGGGCAGTGATTGACGATACATCACATCTTTCATAGTGGACTTAATTTTGGTACAGTTTTGCAATAAAGCAGGGGAAGATGATCACAGCAGTGTGCGGTGTGAGAAGAGAATCAGCGTCTACAGCTGATTGCCAAGAGACAGGCGTAACAATGAAGGGATCAGTTCTTTTCTGATGCTCAGTGCTGTCTGACTGTACCTCCAACAGGAGTGATGAGCTATCTTTCTCTTCAAGAACTCAATACTATAAACACCAGTACATGCAGCTCCAACACACAATGGAGACATTGAGACGCTTGCAGCCTGAGCTCCTCAGGTCTAAATCCTTTGGACTGGTCCATCGGGGTGTGTAGTACATCTAGCTTCCTTTTTGTACTTGGACAGGTGAAGGTCTAGGATGTTAATGTCATACGAGAGAAACTGTGTTGGTAATGTTAAACCAGTTTGCTGAAGGTGACTTTGGCATAAGTAGAGTTGCTAAGGTAACTTAGGTATAATATGATTGGAGATTGGAAAGCATGTGCAGGGGAATGGAAAATATGGTAAACAATTAACCACAGTAACCTTGAAAAAGAGAGTAGATAGTGGTTGGTTGCACTTGAATGGAGTAACAACTGAATGGCTGAATTTCTATTGATTTTTACAGTAGTAAGATAACACAAACAGACTGTAGTCATGTATGTCCTGAGCACGGTATAGTATAAATACCAGGCATAGAGGTGACACAGACAGAGAAACCTCTAATACCTCCAGGATCACTGTGAACGATTGGTGTGTCAGTGCTCTGTCCAGGTAATCCGATCAATTGCCTAGTTCTGTTAATGCTTGTGCCACGTATTGTAGCTAAACAATAACGTTCAATGTAGTATGTAATGTGGGAATTTGGAACTAATAAACGGCAAACATTGTAAAGATTTGTTAAAGTCTGGTCTGGTCTCATCCTTATAGCGTAACAAGATAGTTAATTCTATGTTTACCTTAATTCATAAACCTTACAAAGCAAACCAAGAAGTTCTAACTTTCTTGAGCAGGGTGATGTAGGGGTACTGCAGTTATTCCATGAGTGAGGATGGCTAAATAACCCATGAGCCCTGCAGATAGCCATGGATGTAAGCACTGACCCACAACAGGGTGTGCGGTAGGACATATCTTACCACATGCCTGTGTGCACTTTCACACATAGCTCCTTTGTTGTGAAGATACCCACCCCGATTTCAGATCCTGCGCTGCCTTTAAAGGCACTATCACCGTAGCCGAAGAGATCGATATTTTAAGATTCCAAAGAAAAGAAATCCAAAGAAATTTGATTATCATTTGAATTTTATATGAGTCTATATAATTTCTGTTTGTGTTTGACTACAAAAAATGATTCTTTTCTCAGCAGCCTGAAGTCCTTATCTGTCATTCTCTCGCTGGATTTGAATGAATGCAAGAAAGATTCCATACTCTGAAGCTCTGAGTATCAATGCCAGAACTCAGAACACTGAATTAGTTCCATCACTGGTGGTATGCTTATACTTTTGGATTTGCTAGTCCTTCAGGGCACCCCTACCTGTATGCTGTGATGTAGTCCAGGAATGTTTCATCCGATACTCTGCCATCAAGTAAATCAAGAACAATGTGGGTTGTTTGTAGTTTTATATCAAAACAATGCCTCCATTGATAAAGACATGCCTCCCTGAACCTGTGCAGAGCAGCACACAGCAACAGCAGTTACAAAGGCACTCCCTCATGGATGACTTTGAATAGCGATCACTCAGGGAGATAACTTCTATGCTCCAGGATGAGGTCTGATGCGCATGGATAAGGTGTTTTGCACCAAGATACATCCTAAACTTATTCAACCCTTTTTGCAGGGGAATGACAAGACTGGACTGGCTGCAGTGAATCCTGGTGCAGTTGTGATCTGCAACCCTTAACTGACTTGATTAAGTGCAATCTTTCAGACTGGATATTTACTCTTATAGGACTGCAAGCATTTATTTAGTTGCAACGCTTGCTCAACTATGTTCCCTCTAACCAGAATATTTTCACAGCCCAAAATACAGGTTTCTCAAAAACGTATAGTGTATTATATGGCTTCTGATTAAGCACACCCAATAACATTCCTTTATTCTCATAGTCCTAATATATGTGTAATCCTCCTAGTTAATCTCCACTTGTTTTCCCTGTCTGTATTAGACAGAGTGCCAAAACGATCATCTCGCCACTTTAATCAGTTATGAAAATACTATCTAGTTCTGGTTACCCCATACTGTGTACTGCAAATGTAGCAACATTGCTCACGAAACATATCTTTTTAGGAAGAAGTAGAGTACTGTTGTACAGCATATACTGTAACGTTTGGTTTAGTCCACAGTTAGGACTTCAAATTGTACAAGTAAATCCTCTTCACTAATTCCCTGCCCTCAGAACACCGTTCAAACAGCTTATCAGATATGGGAAAGCAGAATACTTAGAGATGAGTGCAGTGTATGGCAAGACCTGGGTAATATTTGGGCACTCCTATTCCTTTATATTATATTCTGTATTCTGTTCGTTAATAGCTTGCCTAGCTGGCTGCTGATTGGACAGCAGGTGTCTGTATAAAGTATAAGCTGATTTGGGTTCCAAATGTAATTCACCAACGCAAGCTTTAATTAAACAATGCTTGTTTCTGTGCAGATCCACATTGCTTGTGAGAAAAACTAAAATTAAATAACCATTCCTTGATCTCAAATCTGGGTAACCAGCCTCGCCAAGGTAACTGCAGTATCCTTGAACAACTACCCACACAGTGTGGACTCGGCAGTTGTGATACTATCAACAGCAGCAAGAGAAAGTCCTGAGCAAGTTTCATCCCAATTGGATAAGCACTTCCCCAGATGTATGACATGCAGACAGACACCTTCACATGCCCCCCAGATTATAATACTACTACAAACTTTTCCAAAAGTATCCAAGTTTCATGACAATCGGAAAAGCAGTTCCCTAGATACAGAAGTAAAACTCATTTGACTGTACATACTTACTGCTGTCATTACTATAAGTATTGAAAGAGAGGTGGTGGGCTA
Source organism: Polyodon spathula (assembly GCF_017654505.1). Lineage (NCBI taxonomy): Eukaryota > Metazoa > Chordata > Actinopteri > Acipenseriformes > Polyodontidae > Polyodon > Polyodon spathula. The sequence goes on along the minus strand of NC_054540.1, from coordinate 34,774,020 downwards.
CACTGAATGGCCAATAATAATGGACTATTCTGTTAAAAAGCAGGACTTAAACAGTACATGGGAGATTGTAGTCATAACTATAAATAGCATGTATTCATCATCATAAAATAAACTATTTAGTGGACTACAAGTTTGTTTGAAGTGGTATTTACAATAGACAACTATCCACTTGGGGGTAATCAGGATAACTCACCCCCAACATTGTTAATCACTGTGTTGTTGCTTGGCCAGCACTTACGTCTGTGTACACTCTGTACTGTTGCTCGTGTGATGCTATTTAAAGCACTTGGGAAAAAGGCTGTTTTCTTAAAATATTTACAGAGCTCCATAATTGACTCCCCACAGTACACACAAAATATAATTAACTACAGAGAGAAATATATATTACATATATGCACATATGTGTTCTATGGTTTAGCAGGCATGCTAGCAGTGTACAGCTTCATAAGTCCTGTTTACTATGGAATGAAATCAAATTGAAGCAATCATAAAAATGTTATCATTGTGGGCAGGAGTAAAACCAGATTGCGAAATGGCTGAGGACAAAAAAAGATGTTTCTGAAGAGCACTCACCATCTCCTTGTGATTGGGGTAGAATGTTTGCTCAGTGAGAGGAAATTTTTCTGGCCCCTGGGATTGGAAGATCTTTATCAGCTGGGAAAACTGAAAGAAAACAGGAAGACAGCATTCAAACTCAATGAACTTGTTTTTTTTCATGGCATGCAATTCTTTTCATTAAAAAAGAGATTTCAATCAATCAATCAATTTTTATTTTATATAGTGTCTTTCATAGTGGACCCCCATCACATTGTGCTTTACAAGATGCAATAACAGCAAGAAAATCCATAATACTTTAAATACAGAGAAATGCATAATACATGATATACAGTAAAAAAATAAAAAATAAAAAACAACAACAACAAAAAAACCAATGCATAATATATTAAATACAGTGGAAAGTGCATAATACATGATAATAGCATAATACATGAAATAGTACATAAAATACAGTGGAAAGTGGTAATACTCACTGTCAACAGCAGAAAAGGAAAAGATTTCATAAACTGGACAGTCACACCTAGTGTGTTTACTAGAAGGCTCAATATGTTATACACACTGCCATCCAATAAGTACATTATTACATTGTTGCTCATTTTACCTAACTCAGGCCCTTGTTCACTATCTTGGTGTCCCTGAATAGATAACCATCCCCCTTTACTTGCATGCAGAAGATTTCAAACACAGACAAAACCCTGCCTTGTTTTTCGCTCAATAACAATCAGATTTACTACAGAACTTGTCAGAACTTGAAATGCCTCTTCTCTGCAGTGTACCGTGGGGATGTAGTGCTGGGCAAATTTTAACCTCTGATTAACCCTGAAACATCTCCCAGTATGCACAGTGGTAGATATTTCAATCAGTGCGATGCTCTTTGGGGAGGGCTAAGGAAAGGTCACCTGTACGTGACGAATGAATTACATTTGCTGCTTCAGAAACATGTTTCGTGTCTCTTTACAGCCTTGGTACAGCAGTAAAAATGGAATGAAAGTAAAATCTGCCCCCAAACACCTTTTAAATCATGAAATGCATTGCCATTGATTGGTAATGAATTGAGGGCAAACAAAATTTTATTTTAGTGAATTTACCTTTTTTTTTTTTAAAGGCATTCATTCCACAATAATATCTGTCTGTAGCAGTATGCGCTTTGAATTCTTGTATAGACTTGCATTCTGCAATGAAGAAGCCAGTCAGGGCTCTGTGAAGTCTTGGACTTGTTGGAATTCTAGTTCACATAAGAAATACCAAATGAAATTGAACACTTTAGAACGTTTACATACGAGGGGAGGCCATTCGACCAATCTAAGCTTGTCAGGTTCATAGCAGCTGACTGATCTCAGAACTGCCAAGTTGGGTCTTAAAGAATCCTGGTGATCCTGCCTCAACAGCATGACTAGGAACCCATTCCATACCCTCACGACTCTCTGTGTGAAGACGTGTCTCCTTTCCTTGGTCCTATCTCCACTACAGGGTTCGAAATTAGCATACAGATACAGTGGCGGATCTGTTTTATTTATTTATTTATTTGCTTGCTTGCTTGGCTTGGCTTGAGTTTAAATGATTTTGCACCCTCTAACATTAATCTTATATACAAATACACCACCCCCCTCATTATATCGTCCCTCGCTATACTGCAGACTCGGATATATCATGGTCCTGGAGTTGGATCCCCATTTTTACTGTCTAACTGCATATGACCTTAGGTGCAATATTTGAATTACTGTTTGTTTTATTTCGTACTGCACATTGCAAACAAAAACATACAAAACAATTAAAAACAAAGCACTAATATCATACTGTTATCATATACATACGTATTGCACAATTACACAAAGCAAATTAAACATCTACTTGTTGAAGAGGTTTTTATTTTAGCCAATGAGATGTTCACCTGTGGCAGCAATGCACTAGCAAAAGTCACAAGGCAATGACATCAGCTCCCTAGCAACAAGCATCTTATGTTGGGAATGGATTGATCATTTGCTTTTATGAAAATAATTCTAACAAGGGTCTTAAATTCATTGTAAATCTCTTTTTAATGCTTGCCAAGTTTTACAAGATTTCAAATGCTATTCCCAAATGCAGAGTTTTCTTAGAATAACTTAAAACAAACACAACAATGTGAAAGTCTGATTACAATAAAATATTCTAAGATTTTTAATTTACAACCCTAGGTTTTTTTATTGACTTTTCTTTTTTCCTCTTTTGTATTGTAGTGTGCACAGGGGTAGGCTGCATCAGGGCTTGTAGGTGATGTAATCACACACAAAGGGTTCAGAAGTTCAACAAAAAGTGATGAACTCATGACAACGGACAAACCCGGCAATGGCTCGTTTTCGAATAGTACCAACCAGAACATCTACTGCTGGGAATGCCGCTTGTATTCACAAGAGAAAACAACAACAACAAAATAAACAATTTGTGGTAGGAACAAATAACTGGAAGTTGGAAAGTGTCAAAGAGCATGCATTGTCAAAGTGCATCAACACTGATTTCTACAGCGAAAGCAGCCCCCTATCCTCTATTAGGACACAAGCAGTGAAGGCTTCAGCTTTGCTCAAGTCAAAGCGGCTAATTTTGAAAAGCTGCAAATAATGTTTAGCCCTGTCAATGCAATTCGAAAGAATAGGAGGCCTTTCTCAGATTTTGTCTGCATGTGTAAGTATTGGATTTTTATAACATGTGTGTTGTGTACAATGCTGTTGTGTAAATAGTTTTTAAATTATAATGTGATACATTAAAAGCAATTATACTATGCCAATCAACATTGAGTTCGTCCCACTAAAATGTAAAATAAAATAGCGTCTCTTCTACAAAAAAAGAAATATGATTTCCATTACATGAGAGTAGTTTAAAAAACTTCATGCTGATTTGAACTCAGCTCTCGCCAAGATAAGCACCAACTAAGATGTAGCTTTACAGTAAACTAATGTGATCCATCTGCATCTCCATCAATTTGTGTTTCTTTCCATCTGTTGATGTAGATATCCTTCTGCCTGTTGATGATGGCTGAAGTGTAGTGCTGGCTCCAGGGATTAGCTTATTTTGCCTCCCCAGCATGTCAGCACAACGGCTGTGATGCTGGCTCTGGAGATCTACCACAGTGCGGTCTCCCCAGCGCATCAGCATGATAACCCCCTGTATTGAGCTAAGTAGAGTACATCTCTGGGGTCTTCAAGAGGGCACCTTCAGTCCTCTGTGTTTCGTTGATTAGCCCACAACACCTCAAGAGGGCTCAACAGCGATTCTGGCGTCCCAGCATCCGCCCCCTCTGTCCCCCATTCAACTCAACCCAGCTTACTTGCCCGTACATCAGCATTGCTTTCTTTCTATTGTGCTTGAGATCCCCAGCCAGAATCTTTCCATCTCAACCACAGCCAGTTGCTGCTCCTCTCTGCTGCTTCAAATAAGTTCTTCACTGTGCGACGTAACTCTTGGCCACTGAACACGACATCTCTGAGAAACCCGGTTGTAGAGTGTGCCTCAAATCCTTGACAACCCACTTCCACTGGGTAAACCCAGACTCTCCATCCTCGCTGTTCCGCTTCAACAGCTAGTTGAGCATACCAAAGTTTCTTTCTCTCATATGCCTCATCCATAGTATCCTCCCATGGCACTGTTAACTCTACGAGATGAACAATGTCTGGTCGCTATCTCAGGTGGAAAAATAATCTGTAGACCAACATCTGCCAGCATTTTCTAGTCTCTAGCAGCTTCCAGTTGTCCTGGGCAAGTCTTGGTTTTAACACCTATTCTTGGTGGTTGCTCTCCTAGACAGAGGAATATTGTCTTTAGTGTGTAATACTTTGTATTATGTGTTGGAAAGGGGGATTCAGTATTTAGGTCCTATTATCATTTTATTATAACCAGTGGAGTTTTCATTGTAATTAGGGGTGGGGACCAATATTGATATTTTGATATGATAGAGATATTGTTTGATATTCGATATCGATAATAATTTCCATAGCACGATATCGTGGGATTTTAAAAAAATCACTTACGCTTACAGAGACATACTTTTTATTGGTAATACTGCTAAAAATACAAATGCAGTACAAATCAAGTTTAATTTATATTAAGATACCACAAACCCTATACACACCAATTACTGTCAGTCTCGGATAGTCCTAGGCAAACAGCACTAGTATTATTTAACCATTTTATTCCATTGATTGATGTTTTTCTTTTTCTAAGAAGCTGCTTAACAAATGATTTTAAAACATGCAATAGCTATAAATCAAGAAAAACAACAAATCCACAACCTGTGTACCCTCTCTCGTGTGCTTCACTTCCCTTTCTTCACCTGTTTCCTCTTGTTAATTATATATTTTGCCACGACAGTGTTATACATTCAATAGTGTTAAAACATTGTACTTGTTTCCAATAGCGTTGCTTCTTTTGCAAAAAATAAAACCAGCCACTCTAGTGAATAAATGTAGTATAAACACAGTTTTTGCGATTGATTAACTCTCCCTTGCGGCAAAAAATATAATAAAATATAATAAACAGGAAAATAGGTTTTATATATATATATACACACACACACACACACATACATATTCTTCTATTCGAAACGTGCACAAGATACCAAACGCTATTTGCATGCTGCATTAAGCACGATTGGGATTATTTTGACACATGTGCATGAGTCAGTGGTTCATTGCATATTTTCCATGTGATTACTTACACTATTAGTAATGCATTTTTAAAATGAGCGCTTTTGGTATTATAAATGAGATGTCTTTTAAAACATCAAAACACATCACAAAAGAATGCAACATTCAGCATGACACTGTTGGCTACTAATACATTTAGATGTGTCGTGCATTAGAGAAGATTAAATTACTTCCAGATGGGCTAGTTTGCGCAGTGAAGTACAGTATATAAATGCATGGAATAGTAAAACAATATTATAAGACCTTGTTTTTCTCCATGGATAGTAAGATACTAAGTTAAAGTAAGTTATTGCTTTTCTGTATTTTGGAAAACTTAGATATTATCGATATCGATATACAATTTTCATATCATTGACCATCCCTAATTTTAATACAGCGACTGCTATTTTAAACGCATTGTATTTCGAAGTGCGCCAGTCCAACGCGTTGTGTTTTTGTCATTATTGCTACAACCTCTGAAAAGGGGGTTCAAATTATTAATAGTAAACCATAATGCAAACACATTAGATAAATTAAAGTCTTATTTGGTATTCATGGTTAATTTTGTACAATGTTGGAATTTACTATGATTGGAGTCAAATTTGTCTTGAACTGACACTCGTTTTAATGCTTGAAAAACAAAAGTTAATGGTCAGCAGATCCTCACTCAGAGAGTGTGACAATATAAAATAGCAGATCTTTTTTCAATGATTTTCGTTATTTTGAAATGAATTTGATTCAATCTGTAGGGTTGATGAACAGAAAGGGCTAAATCTAGGAAGTACTGTACTTACAGGAATGACACACAAGCAAGAGTATGTATGCACTACATTGCTGTGGTAAAAAGAAGGCAGCTGCAATAGAAAAAATATTGTTTTTGCAGTTTCTTTTGTTCCCATATTTAATATATTAAACTCACATTGCTACACATGTTAAAAATGCATTTTTAGTGAATTATCAATAAACGTTATACTGGGCCAGTAAAATGTCTGTGAGGCTGGTGAATTTTCCCATCCACTAGCCCTGGTGGCTAGTGCATGGAGAAGTTAATTTCAAGCCCTGCACGTAATTTCCACTGTCTTCTCTGCTGGTTTTTGTACTGGTTTAACAATGTCAACTCATTTTAAGGTTTTAAAGACTTCAGTCATGGCCCTTCTAATTCATCTTTCTTCTAGGCTAAATGGATTCAGGTCTTTCAGCCTATACTTAAGCCCTGGAATTAGTCTGATTGCTCTTGTTTGAACTCTCTCCAGGGTCACAAATTCCCTTTGGTGCTGAGGTGACCACAACTTGACACTGTGGTCTCATCAGTGCATTATAAAACGGATTAATTTTTAATTAAAGCCTATTCTTAACTTTTGAGTGCTACTTGACATGGTTGAGCAAGCAGTCTCAAAAGTGTAATGGTCCCCTACTTCAACAATCCATATTTTTTTGCTAAAATCAAGAATAAAAAAAAAAGTTGTGTTTGAACATTTTGGATGTGCTCCTGATCTGTGCAGAATGCTTAGCTGAGTCACTAATAAGAGGCAAAAACCTCAAACAAGCATACTTCTGCTGCTATCTATCTATATCTATCTATATACAAAGCCCTCAAAAACAAGACACAGTGCATACCAGACACAGGTGAAAGCGTGAATGTGGGGATGGCTTTTTTGTTAAGATCTCAGGATTGTTGTTGACAGATATCTTATCATGCAGACATCTGCTGAGCATGTTCATGTAAGAAGGGCACTGATGGCACTGTACAGTACATACTGTAACTTTGGGTTTAATTCAGTTAGAATATGTTGATGGGAAATCGTACATATACAGCCCCTTCACATATTCTTAATGCCTGAGTCAGATAGAGAAAAAAAAAAACGGGGTGTACTGTATAATTAATTGTTCTGCGGTTCCGGTTTAATTCCGAATTTTGATGCAGACATTGTAATAAGCAGCCCTACACTATCCTAGGATACAACAGATATTTAGACGTCAGAGGATCAAATAACGTTCAACTGTGGTTCTGTCACTTCAAACACACTACCACCTGATTATGTTGGCCAATCAAAGTCTGATTATTGTGGCAATTGCTGGGCATAGTAACTACTAGCTTGATCAAAAACTAAACTGAAATACTTACACAAAATATAATATTTTTAGTGGATGAGGAATGGGGAGAAAAACGTAAATCAGTTTAGCGCAGTTTGCAAAGCGCTGCAAATACTGCGACATTGAGGTACATGTTTGCACTGACAATAAAGGAAAATAAGCGACACATTAAACTAAAACAAGACAAGCAATCCATGTATGCTGCTTTTACACACGATTTAATAAAGAGAGTGCAGAATGACTGTGTTAATAAGTTTGTGCTGTGCTTTGCTGGACCACTGTTTACTGCAGAGGTATGTATGTTGATGACTTTGTGTGACAGTACTGTCCATCAGCTAAAACACTGCCTAACGCTGTCAATCATAAATATCTGACAGAAAATGGTGATGCTTTAGTTAGTAAACTGTCATGGCATACATTAATGGAAATATCCAGTGTGATTTATGACGTGTCTCCGATGGCTTGCACCACCCATTTCTGTCAATTTTATTTTCATGATTTCAAGGCGAATAAACCTGGCTTGTTTTGTGCTGATGAAGAGGAAGATGGGCCCCGGTGCAGGACCTTATTGTGACCCCCCTCCCCAAACTTAATTTAACCCTTATTTATAAACATCAAGCACACCAAATCAAGTGTCCAATATTTAACTATATATAATTGTCAGAATGTTAGCATGTATGAAACAGTATGTAATAAGAACCTTTTCTACTCGCCTACTTTATTTTATTTTGCGTACATCTTTACATCCAACACTACACTATTATCACAAACGAACAGGTTTAATCACTAACCCTACCAGTATTCCCCAATTCTGCGATCACAGAAATGATTACATGATTTGCAGAAATTGTCTCATATAGGAAACGTTTTTATTATTATTATTATTATTTTTAAATCAGAAATGCAGGCATGTTGATTTGCTGTAGTTTATTTTGGTGCCCGCAGCAGCACCCAACAGCTTCTGTCTAAACTACAGGATGCATCGTGCACACAGAATATAACTAAGACAATAGCGATACCTGTTGAAATAAGGGAGGATAGAAATCTCAATTACTGGCACTGCACACTGGCAGCTACAGAGATACAAATGTGTAACATCTGCAAATATAAACTGTGAAGGACAGTATCACTGTTAAAAACAAAAAAAATCAAAACTTTTGAACCCCTCTGGGTGCGTGGCTCAAGTGCATTAGCTACACCTGCTATTGATCTGCTAATGATTTATTAATGTGTCATTTTATGGATTGCAAACACAACTGCACTTCCTTGCATCTGAAAGTGCACGTTTCACAATACCTGAAGTGACGTGTGACTAGTCGACTACCCGTTTCTGAGGTGACTGGCAGTTTGCTGTTATACTAGTTGACCAGACGACTATTTGATGCTACCCCTGTCCTGCACTTGAAACTGCACTGCTATTAGTGGGTGAGACATTGGGGACCACAAGCAGTTTATTATTACTATTATTATTATGTAACTTAGCAAACACTTTTATCCAAAGTGACTTACAGAGACTAAGGGGTGAACTATGCATCAACAACGGCTGCTGCAGTTACTTACAGTAGGACCTTGGTTTTATGTCTCATCCGAAGGATGGAGCACAAGGAGGTTGAATGATTTGCTCAGTGTTACACACAGTGAGTCTGGCTGAGCTGGGATTTGAACCTGGAACCTCCTGCAACAAGCCCCTTTTTTAACCACTGGACCACCAAACCTCCTATGATGGCTCTGAAATCCCTAAACTTGGCTCTGGAAAAGCTTATTGATTCCTGCCCAGAGAGTGCCTTGCTTGGACAGCACTTACCACCCAGGGTTTGCTGCAGAAGTTGTAGATGGAGTGCAGGGAGTTGAGCCCCGGAACCCCCCCATACTGCAGCCCGATGATGAGGCTGCGGAAGTCTTCTCCCTGGGCCATGCTATAAGCATGCTGTCGAACCAGGACCAGGTCAGGCTTGAAAGACCTGCAGGGGCAGAGAAAACAACTGTGGGAATATTCCACCAGATGAAAGGATGGATTTTTTTGCAAATACAAATTAATTATTTTGATTTTAGCTTTAGCAGGGATGGGGTTAATTCCATCCCTGCCAAAATCCACATGGGACTAATTGATGATCAATCAAGCCACAGCCACATGGTATATAAAAGGGATCAACATGCTTTTTTTAAGGAGGAGGTAGTTGGAAGGAAAGTTCGGTGAAGGATAATGCCCAGCCTGAACAAAGTGAGTAAACACACCGTCACAGCCAAAGCTGCGTGTTTTGATTTATAGTTTGTTTGGCATTGTTTTGTTTAAACCTTTATTTTGTTCCTGTGTTTTTGTTCCTGTTTAGTTTGTATTTGTACATAAAAGTGTGCATCTGTGCTTTAAACTGCAGCTTCCTGCCTCTCAGTCTCCTTCCTGGAGGGATCCAGCCTTGTCCGCGACTATACCCTTGCACAGTCAGTAAGGCATTTTATAACAAAACTGGCCTGAAAACCAACATTTCTGAAAAAAAGTGATTGTTAGTGGTGCAATTGGGAACCTAATTTATGAATTGATTATCCCATATGCATTTAATTGACAACATTTTGTTTTTCAAAATCAAGAACAAACATTAGGATTTTTTAAAACTCTGCTGTGCATAATAGTTAAACAGCAAGGCAAGACTTACATTAAAATAAGAACACAAAGTTTCAGTTTAATTAACAACTGAAAACAACATGCATGCATCCTCATCCCTTCAAGACAATAATAATAAAATAATAATGTTTTTAACGGAAGTCATTTTGATCTGAAATATGCTTGTTAATTAACATTACTGTTACCATTTTATGTTAAAAGCTTTTGTCATCTACACGAAATCAACGAGTTGCCAAACATCACTTTTCCAACCTCTTATTACTTTACCCCAACGTCTCCAACTGTGCACGAGAAAGCAATGCAGACTTAAAAATGAACCCGATTTATTTTCTTAATCACATACACATGCCTTGTGAAGGAAATGATTAACCTTGAACACCTGTGGTCTGATCTACATGTATGGAATATTCATTATCACAAGCCCATGCAATGTTTGATTAAATTCAGGCAAAAGTTTTCCAAGATTTAAGGCTGGTTTGCAACCACAGGATAAGGTGGGCCTAGAAATCACACTGAGCGACAGTCGTGCAATGACAATTGTGATTGTCATTTCAGCCAACGATTCTGCTGTAATTGTAATTGACCCAGGTCTGGTATGTGCTGTACCAGCCTTTAGCATTTAGTCTAAATGCTGGTTCATAGCAGGGAAGTAGATTAAGGAACTCTGGCATGTGTTTGAATTCAGCCTTGGCTACACAATGATGACCAACGATCTCCAGTATTTTGCAGAAGTCCAACCTCTACTGTCAAACACCATTATTTATCATTGTAGCTAAATCCAAAACATCCGGTTCCAGCTCATTTAATTTTAGAAACCGGTTAATCTCTGAACCCGAACACAAACACATTGTAGGGATATCTCAGAATTAAAAGGATGTCATAACACGGCTTGGAAATTCTTTAAGTAAATCTTTTTTCTTATTTTCTTTTTTGTTTCCCCGGAGTGAAAGGTTTAAATGAAAGATGAACAGTCAACACTTCAGCAGCATCTTGGCTCTGTTTTAATATTTTTCTTCACTTTCTCTGTACCCTCACAAGTTTATCCTTTTAAGTCTCCTTTGACAAATTATTCAAGCAGCTGCTGCTATTCAAACCATTTAAATTTTATTTCTCAGCGCATTAACACGATAAATGTCAGCTGCGTGCTTTCAAAGAAGAAAAGGGTGATTATTCGGAGGCACGAGGAGAAAAAAAAGCTATTTGAAAGAACTAATCTTTTGGATGATCTATCTAATTAAAAAGAGCTTAATTTGGCTCGTTACAAAGTATTCTGGGAAAGTGGCCAATTGAGTCACAACGTGGACCACGGGGATTATGGGAATGCTCTCTCAGCTGCCCTCGACCCGACATCTCTGGTTCCAATTCCACCCCGAGACAGGTCATGCAATACAAAAGGTTGTCATCTGGTTATAGAGGTTATTGTCTCAGTTTATTTTGTTGCTTCCCAACATTAGCGTGGTGGCTGAATGTTTTGAAAGCACCCATCTTTGAATGCTCACAAATGATTTGTTGAGCTGATAAACAGATTGACTATGTAAAGCTAAATCAGAATATTAAAACTAACTGCATTTAGAGTGCTGCACTTGTATTGTGAAAAAATACAATAGCATAGCATGGTAAGATATAATAAAGCACAGGGAGCATGGTTAAGCACAGGGTAGTGAGGTAAAGAATAGGGGAGCATGGTTAAGCATGGATAAAGAGGGTTTGAAATATCAGCCCCGTGGCCTCAATAGAGCTCAGAATCACATCTAACCTCAGGTAATCAAGAATGTTTTGATGAACCTGTCCCTGCTCCTCTATTGTTTGTAAGAATGACATCACCTGTCTGTGTAGATCTCACAAGTGCAAATCCTGAAAAACATACGTTATAAGAAATGTGTATTTCCATTTTAAGAAATGATATCTGGTACCACACTAGGTAAAATAAATCGCTGTTTGCAAGCCTTGCTTTTTTGTGGTCTTTTCTCCTGGAGAGGGACCTTGTCCCCCACTTGTTCAACACCTCCAATCCTTCTTCAAAATCTCCACCCCTTTCATCAACCAATCAGTTGCTTCTCCTATTGACTGATAGGAGCCTTGCAGCCAGTGGCATGTTTGAACCTGATTTTCTATCGGACTCTGAAGTAAGACTCAAACAGAGAGGCATACTTAACCCAGAAGGGTTCCATGTCTATGTTCCATGTTTAATGTCTTCTTTCAGATTAGAGCACTTCAGCTCTTCATTGCAAATGGATACTGCATGACAGGTAGGATTTATGGGATCAATTCACTAGCTGTAACCTCTTCAAACAAGTGCATAGACGGCGCATGAGTCTTTCGTTTGGGGAGGCTATTCCATACTTTCACCCCTGCATTTATTGAACCCAACCATGTACAGTAAGATACACACACATATTTATATATTAGTGAGTCTGAATACTAAGTTTCATTCATTGTGTTGAGTCTGAAAAATATTCGGACTGACAGACACAAATAAAAGCTGTAAACCGGATTAATTCTCCTGCATCTTTTTGAGAACTTGTACTGTATAATAATTTATAGCACAAACAGACCTCAAAATCACTCACCTTTTGTTACCTTATAGTCTGGAATTAAAATGCATTAAAATAGTTTTTGGTTTCATTTATCTACACATCCTACCCCACAACTTCCAAGTGAAAAAATATTCTAGGAATTTGTAGAAAATTAATTAAAAATAAAAACTGAAATAGCTTGGTTGGATAAGTGTCCACCCCCTTATAATAGCAATCCTACATTAGCTCAGGTGTAACCAATCATTCAAAAATCACACACCAAGTTAAGTGGCCTCCCCCTGTCTTAAATTGTAGTGATTCACATGATTTCAGGATAAATTCAGCAGTTTCTGTAGCTTTCAAAACAACTCTGAGACAAAGTTATTGAAAGGCACAGATCACAGGATGGGTATAAAAAAAATCAAAATTCTTGAATATGCCTTGGAGCACGGTCAAGACGATTATTAAAAAGTGGAAGGTGTATGGCACCACCAAGACCCTGACTAGATCAGGCTGTCCCTCCAAACTGGATGCCTGAGCAAGAAGGAGACTGATCTGAGAGGCTACAAAGAGGCCAATGGCAACTTTGCAAGAGTTATAGGATTTTATGGCCAAGACTGGTCAAAATGTGCATGTGACAACAATATCCCAAGCACTCCACAAATCTGGCCTGTATGGTAGGGTGGCAAGAAGGAAGCCATTACTCAAGAAAGCCCACCTTGAATCCCGTTTGAAGTATGCCAAAAAACATTAAGGAGATTCTGTAGCCATGTGGAAAAAAGTTTTGTGGTCTGACAAAACTAAAATGGAACTTTTTGGCCTAAATGCAAAGTGTTATGTTTGGCGCAAACCCAATACAGAGCATCACCCAAAGAACACTATCCCTACTGTGAAGCACTGTGGTGACAGCATGTTATGGGGATGTTTCTCATCGGCAGAGACTGGGGCACTTGTCAGGATAGAAGGGAAAATGAATGGAGCAAAGTCAGAGAAGTCCTTGAGGAAAACCTGCTGCCCTGTGCAAGAAAGCTGAAACTGGGACGGAAGTTCACCTTTCAGCATGACAACGACCCAAAGCACACAGCCAAAGCTACACTGGAGTGGCTAAGGAACAAAAAGGTAAATGTCCTTGAGTGGCCCAGTCAGAGCCCCAACCTAAATCCAATCAAAAATGTGTGGCATGACTTGAAGATTGCTGTCCATCAACGCTCCCCAAGGAACTTGACAGAGCTTGAACAGTTTTATAAAGAAGAATGGTCAAATATTGTCAAATCTAGGTGTGCAAAGTTGGTAGAGACCTATCCCAACAGTCACAGCTATAATTGCTGCCAAAGGTGCTTCCACCAAGTATTAACTCAGGGGGGTGGAGACGTATCCAATTATGATCTTTCAGTTTTGCATTTTTTATGTATAATTTTTTTCTCAATAAAAACTTTTTTCCTCTTAACAGTGTGGAGTATGGTGTGTAGATAAGTTGAAACAATCCTCATTTAAATGCATGAGGCACTGACACAACAAAATGTGAAAAAAGTTCAAGGGGTGTAGACTTTCTATAGGCACTGTATATATTTGACATTGTTTTTTTTTGTTTGGCATTGCACTAGCTTGTACTTTAAAACATATTATGCCTATTTAAGCAAATTAGAAAAACAGTACCTACATCAATTTCGAACACCATTTCTATCACTTCACACTTAAATCAATTATTAATACTGACTATTAAGCTTCTAAACACATATTTACTATCATACTTATAATCAAGTGGTATAAGGGATATTTGCAAAATAAATAACTGCACTAGTGTAAACTTTCAAATATCCATATGGAGCTCAGATCGGCGGGAAGAAAGGACGTTAAACCTGCCAAGCATTGTCTCCTCGAATGATACTGAAATGCAACTAAATCCTGTATTCTGGACCTTGGTGGTACTGCAACAGGATCATCATAGTTTACCTGTGTATCCCAAAACTGTCTTTGGTAAGCAACATCATTTATTTTCATCAGAATATTAAAATACATTTTCATATTTAGAGTACAGTAAGCAGGCAGATGCGGTTTACTGCTTTCATTGCAGACACTTTTTCAGATGTTCAAAAGGCCCTGCTTTCATTGAAAATGGACTGAAGGACTGGAAAAATCTAAAGAAAAAAGTCAGAAACATTCATAATCTGGCACCACAAAAAAACAGTCGAAGGAAGTAGGTTCTGACTGTTTCGTCACAGTTATCAAATTCTCACAAAATAGTGGTGTGTGAAAATAGACAACATGTGACGAAAATAAGTTCTGTAAAATCAGATTTGGATCAAGCTGTTTGTAGAGATAACAGCAATTCGAATAGATGCAGAAATTGTGAAGAAGATGGTCCAAGCAAGGGAATGAGCAAAAAGTATTCAGAGTTTTCGCTGGCTGCCTCCTGCAGGTATGGCGGCTCAGCGGCGGAAAGAATTGACGTTAAACCAGCCAAGCATTGTCTCCTCGAATGACATTGAAATGCAACTAAATCCTGTACTACAGTATTGACTTGATATCCTAGCTGCCCTAGCGGTCTGGTGGTTGCACAGTAAGAAAAGAAGAAATGTGTTTATTAGATCAATCTTCTCTCACAAATATTTTTTGTGTTGGTCAGAACAATTTGTGATGGTTTGGGCAATTTATTTCGGGGAGGCTTAGCCTCCCCAAGCCTCTTATACCCGCCACCTTTGAACAAGTGGTATATATGTTCAACCTAGAGATTTCTATAACCAGAGACAAAGTACAGCTTTTCTGTTCTGTTACCTGAAGTACAACTGCATGCTTGAAAAGTGAAGTGAGCCCTTAAAACCCTTGTAATTTATGACCTTTCAAATCAAACAGATGCTACAAGGCCTGGGCTGAATTGAAATGATTGGTTTTCATGTAAAAAGCCAGGTGTTTGCTACAGCAAGCTTGAACCGTCCTCTTTCATTTTCCAGCAACACCCTGTTATTTTGTTAACACAGTATATCCCCAAGCCACCACTGTTAAACTCTGCTTGAAAGCCTGTTCTCTTGTGTAAAGGAGGGCCTGTAGTGTTTATATTCTCCTTCTAAGTACTAAAAAATGAGGGTAAAAGTAACTCCTGTAAACAAGGTGGTACTGTGCAATCTGAAAACTGGGCCGTTGCCACACTGATTGCTTAAAAATGTGGCAGTTATGTGAGGTGCCAACAAGTAACAATTCCAGATAAACAGAACAAACCCCAGCCAAACCAGATCCAACCATAGCCAGATTGAACAAGGCACGGGTCCCAAGCTTCATCAACAGGAATGCTGGTCCAGACTAATTGCTGCAGATGAGCGGGGGGGGTGTCGAAGTGATTAATCTGACCTAAATTACATTTCAAATCAACAAAAGAAAAAGAAAATTGGTTCATTTAAAATGGTATAATTTGCAACTTGAATTCTGCTATAAACTTCAATTCTGCTACTTTCCACTGTATTTAATGTATTATGCATTGTGCTTTTTCTTTTTTTTTTTTTAATTTTTTTAGCGTGTATTATGCATTTCTCTGTATTTAAAGTATTATGGATTTTCCTGTTGTCACTGTATCTTGTAACCTCATTACAGAACCACCACTCAATGGTATCAAATCCACGACGGGTTAAGAAAGTTAATGACAAGTGTTTTTTTCTGAGTTTGTTATATACTTTTAAAATGGATTCGCTAAATAAAGGAACAAGGCAAAGCCACGTTTGGAAGCATTTTGAGGAACCAGACGAGAAAACCATAGTATGTAAATACTTATGCCAAACAAAATTGCCATACCACAAAAACACAAGTTCAATACTTCACAGTTTGAAATAAAAACATTCAGAATTACGGTCGACGGAGCTACTGATGGCAATTAAAAGCAAACATCCATAACAACATTTGTTATGAGGACTATGAGGACAGTGCCTGTGAATCGTGAATGCTGTAGTTTTGAAATTGATATAAGATTATCCCAATATTGTGCTGACCCATAAAACAATAACAACAACGCTGGAAAAACTTTACAAAACCGTGCTGCAGCTGTTCATACAAAACTTTCAAAGGGAGAAAAAGTTGCAATTACCACAAACTCGTGGACCCCATTCCCCAATCTTCCCATAGGTGGGAGGCTTTTTTCACTTGAAATTGTTCTGTAAACTTTTGGACTGAACGGTCGTTTATGTTTAGTAGAGCTTTTATTTGTATGTTGGAACTACTGCACTGAAGTAAAGGACCCCTGAGACACAGTTCAAACAGGTAGGCCAGGCATCTCTTTACAATTTAATGTAAAGTTGTGTGGATACATGAATTTGAATACATTACGTTCTTTAGTAACACCTGACCATATACAATCAACTGCACAAGAAGGCAAACATTATATTAATTACTTTGTGTTAGTTTGGCATTTAAAATAGGACTTGTGGCCATTTATGTAAACAAGTACAGTATGTAGAGTAGGGTGACCACACGTCCCCGATTTCCATGGACAGTCCCTGGATGAGGTACTGTGTCTTTCAGTCAAACAATGTCCCCAAAAAGTGTCCCCGGTTCACAAAACTCGTCCCTGAATACCCTTACTTTTCATTTCTCGTTTTGGTTAATATGTGCGTTAGAGAGAAATATCCAGACCACTTCTAGTATTGTTATTATAATTAGTTATATACAATCTTCTAGGTGATATGGTACTATTGCAATTGCCATAGATACGACGCTGGCTGAAGGACGTATGATGTAGCACACATGTGTTCCATTTTTTGAAAGCGGTTGTGCCACGCACTACGAGATTTCGTGTAAAGTGAAAATGGCGTCAAAAATGAGAAAATAGTACTTTAACAACCAGTTTCAAAAGGATTTTCCAAATTTACGACCAACTGGAAAAGAAACACCTGTATTATATTGTACCGATCTCGGTTCCCGCAGGCAGGCTCATCACACAGGGCGAGGCAATCCACACACAGACGGAGGGTGGGTGTGAACCTGGGACCTCTTGCACTGAAGCATAGCACCAATACTACTGTACAAAAGAGCCAGCTCCTTTGCAAGTAGCATATATCAGGCTTATGTCTTTGTATGTGATTACGTCACCTACCAGCCCTGCCGCTGCCTTCCCCCATGCACGCTACACTATGTTCAATATGCCAGTCTGCATTTTGCATTTCAGCTGGAGGCAGGACATCTATAAAAGAACACAAAGGTACCACTAAACATAAAGCTGCTCTTACAGCACATGCTAGTTCAAGTTATGTTAGTACTTTCTCGAGTACTCGGAAATTGTAAAGCTCAAGTAATATATCTTGAAAGTCCCACCCCTACTATCAAAGGCTGCAAACTGTTAAATCACTGAGGCAGACTTTTTAATATCAGTCACAGTGCTCTTTACAATTCCAAAATATTGTGCTATTTTAAACCTGGTAATTACCTTTTCCAGAAGTGAAAGCATTTCCAACTTTTTTTTTCAATTGTAAACACAACTCCCTTTTGCTTTCCTGTAAC
This sequence comes from Polyodon spathula, assembly GCF_017654505.1. NCBI lineage: Eukaryota > Metazoa > Chordata > Actinopteri > Acipenseriformes > Polyodontidae > Polyodon > Polyodon spathula. The sequence goes on along the minus strand of NC_054540.1, from coordinate 34,756,096 downwards.
CATTTTTGCATTAGCACTGTACAGTGGGTGACGTTTGTGTCTAATTTTTTTTTTTTTTTTCTTTTAAACACATGTAATTTTTATATAAACATTTCATATAATTTTTGGCAAAGTTACTGTTTGTGTCTTTAAGAAACACACTATTATACTAAAAACATTATACTATCTGAAAATGTGTTCAATATTACTATATAGTTATATATCCACTTTTAACTTTAACTACAACCATAAATAGAAACATTGCAATATATACTTTGATGTGGGTGTTTTTTTTTATTTTTTTTTTTACTTAGTTTAAAACCTTATTTACTTATTCAGGGGTTCTTTGCTCAGAAAGTACTACCCAGGGCTGTCACTATCAGAATGTAATATAAAGAGTGTGTGTGTGTGTGTGTGTGCGCGCAAAGCATTTAAATGTTCATAAAAATGTACCAAAAGCACACCCCCACTAAGGGGTGTGTCATATCAATTTGAAAGGTTTGTTAACATGAAGTAAATGGAAATGTTAAAATGGTATCTACAGTGGGACCAGAGTAAGGGTGGATATGTAAAAAGGCGGATAAATGAATCCTGTTTTAAATACCATTATACACAGCTGTAACAATTACTATATTCACACAATTATTGTTTTGAGAGTCAGCTTTTATTAGGGAGCTCAGATAAATCCCTTGTTTAGAAAGATACAGGGTATTAATGCTTGTGACGGGGTAACCGTCTGCAGTGCTTCGAGGTGGAGGTTGAAGTTGAAACACCCCGCAGGCAAACAGGATTTATTTACATATCAACACATTGAACAGCTCACATACAACACAGTGTACGAAAACTTTGGTAGGATCTACAAAATCTGAACTAATCTCTGTTCAATAATAATGTTGCTGAAGAGACTGATGGTGGAGAAGCGGTTAGAGTGGGTATGCGGTGGATTGCTGTACACATTTTCACTGGACCCCAATACTGCAGCCATCTTAAGTCACAGGTCAAAGGGTGCCGTTAGATTTTGCCCACAGATTTTCTAGAATACTGGAAATTTGAAGTTGCCATCTTAAATGGTTTCTGAAATATTAGAAAACGATTCAGTACCATTGGCCAAGCAGCTTCCAGTTCTAGTAGGCTTCAATCAACTGCAAATCCAATTTCAAATCAATCCATGCAAGTACATAGCTTTTCATTATGACTTGCTGTAATGAAAGCCAATTTGTCCAAGTTTATTTTGATTATCCATCAAAACCAGCCTGTAACAGGGAGAGATCTGTGCTGACTCTGCTGGCGTGTTCACGGGCTGCAGGAAGAGGGCGGCAGTCGTCCAACAACCGCCTGTGAGTCATGGCAGTGACACGGGGAGGTGGGAAAGTGGGTGTGTGGACTTTCTCCCTCTCTGAATGGCTGAGAGGCGCGTCTTGGGAGATTGTTAGCCCTATAAAGTAATGCTCTGTTGTTTCCTCAGCTCTGCCCACTTAGACGCGCCGAGAGTGCGGAAGCTCTGATCCAGGACCGGGAATCAGGCGAAACAAAGAGAGTTTCACAGCGAGACAGAGAGAGCGGGGAACCCTTGGGCAGACCCCGGCATATTGTAAAAGAGCAGGCTAGTTAGCCTACAGAGTAGGACGGTGATCCGGGTCGTGCGGGTAGCGGCGACCGGGATAACGCTGCCGAGTGCAGCACCTTTTATTTGTAGTTTTATTACTGTTTTATTTTCCATTGTTCTTTTCGCCTTCTGTTTTCATTATTATTTCTTTGAGCACCTGCGAGTGCACCTGCTGTTCACGTACCAGCTGTGGTATTTCCGTGGTGCTGTCTATCATCGTTGATAGGCAGCCCACGGTCAACAGTGCCCTCTGCCGGAAAAAGCAAGAACTGTTCGCAAATAAAACTGGGCACTTGGGTGGTGTTTTCAATTACACCTGTCTGTCTCCTAGTCAGTGAATTACCCACACCCCTTCCACACAGCCAAACAATACTTTGCAACTATGACAGCCACCAGTCCTGTACCTGCCGCTGTCATATCAGCCAACTGCAGCCTGTCAGCTCGACTGAAGCTCAGCGTCTTTCAACAACAAACCGAGACACGGACTGTTCAGTAATATTACTCCATTCAGATATCTGGTGTTCTCCAGATAAACCATAAGCAGCCCCAACAAGTACAAAGCTATTTGTTTAATAAAGTTTTTTCTCTAGTTATATATGTGATCCATTATAAGCATTTTCGGGACTGTTTTCTTAAAACTTCTCGGCAGAAAGCTACCTGCCAAATCCTTGCTGGTTCAAGGTAAATCTACATGCAGGTTTAAGTTTGAATGAAAATAATGAGAAAGATTATTTTCTAATAGCAATAGTGCCCTCTCGATGAAGACCGTGTGCAAGTTGACCTTGACTTCCGTTAGTGCCCTTGCCATGGGCTTAGGATGCATAACTCCAGTTTCAGTCAACCAACGCACAATATACCCTTCATCGAGAGGGCATGATCGCTTAGTTAGCAGTGGTAGGTGCAGCAGTGGGCTGACAAACTTATATGAGCTTAATTGGCCATGTTGGCTTGCAAAGAGCACTGGAAAGCTTTCAGGCAGTGTTGGAAACAATATGCTCCAAACCATAATGGAACTGAAATCAAAAGGCCAAAGCACTGCCATAAAAAACATTAGTTTGGTTTTCACAGGTTTTGTAATATGACAAAGAGAAAGAAAACAAAGTTCTTGAAGTATTTGTTTTATTCATTGTGACAGGATGGCTGGGTGGATAGAGTCTCGGAGACAGTAACTGCAGGGTTCAAGCACTAGCGCACATGTTTATTAAATAAAAAAATAATAAAATAAAAAACACGACCCACAGAGCAAAATGAAGGTTGGAACAAAACAATCACGTACCACAAAATGAACAAAAAGAACCCCCACCCAAGCAGTGCTACCACGGTGAGGTTGCAAACAAACATTCATGAGAAAGCGTCTCTCCCAGGCAGTTCCCAACAATGGTGCTCCTGCCTCTCTTAAATAAAACGTGGCCAGGGTTGATTGACAATTAATAATTCAATCAACATCTGGCCACATTCTACACAGATATTTGGTAAGGATAGGAATTAACCACCACCACAAACACACCCAAAACAACCAGGGCTGGAATCTTAACACACACTTTTTATTCAAATTTACATTTTATATTTACACATATTTATAAACTATACATTATTTACACATGCAGGGCTTCTGCCCTGCCACATGTAGAGGTTTTTATATGACCTACAGTAAACACATTCCGAAACACCTCCAATGTGCAACACACACTTTTGTGGGACTTGGCTGTCCCATGCACAGATAGAATACTGTAAACACTTCATATCCACTTTCATATTTTATCAAGAAACTCAATATCAGTTTAGTATACTATGCAGTACCTGACACAATTAGCATCCATTTAAGAATAAACAAAATTTGCAACATCACCTAAAAAAAATTGGTGGCAGTAATTTGTTACGCAATAATCACTGACACTTGTTCTGCAAAATATAAAAGCTGAATATCGCTCTTCTAATGTGGTCAAGACGACAGATCTGACAGACTCGGTCTGACAGTAGGTGCTTCCTTGGCAGGTGCTTCCTATCCAGGACTGTCTCAAATGTGATGACACCAAGAGAACAGACTGTGTTGCAGACTCCAAAACGCAACTTCTCTGAAGGAATTATAGATGGTTTAGAGGAATGGTCAAACATGCCTTCAGAAAAATGCAAACACCACGCGGCCAAAAGCCACTGTGACATTACTCTGTTACATTATCGTTTGTCCTTCAATTGTATAAATCTTTTTAAATGTGCACTGGTGTCCTCTGTTTTTTTCAAGGCTATCCCACACCAACACCCCTGAATCTAAAAGCATTTCTATTGAAGCTACACGATTTTCAGTGCCTCTGTACATCTGGTTCATGGTTCTGTTTTAGAGAGTATATTTGTGATTTATCAGGCTCAGTACTCTCCCACTGGCAGCAACAAAGGTAGCTTTTATCTGATCTGCAACACTGAAGGTACTAAATCTACCCTTCCAATGTTAACCTTGACAGAAAGCAGGCAGCAGCCAGAGGCAGCTGCCAGAATAAACGGAGGGAGCACAGATGAGAAAAAGACAAGAAAAAGGACATGGAACTGCAGGGAGAGAAAGGAGATGGGCTGCCTGGTGCTTTATGAGGACCTGTACCTAATACAGTAATCCCTCAGTAGTGCTCTCAGATTAAATGCTCCCTCGCCTATAACTCATAGAATTCATGTCTCATATTTTTACAGTTTTACAATCTTACACAGTTACTTTCTGTGTATTGTGTTCTACTGTAATGTATTTGCTAGTCACATTTTTTTTGCTCTAATGACTATATAGGCAGGTGCACACAGCTTCTCTTATTTGACTTGCTGCACCTTCCTTTTCCTGGTTTGACACAGTAAGCAAATAGCAAACCGAGAGCTTACGTATCTAATGGTGTGATGAACTATTTAGCAATCATGTAAACTATTGTGCTTACTTACAAAAGAAGAGTAAAAACACAGCTCAGCTGTACAAGCTTTTTAAATATCGTTTATTTTTCATGTCACCCTTTAATGTGTTTTATCGAGCGATCACTGTACTGGGTTGTGCTACTCTGATTGCAGCCTTGACGCGCCATAGAATTCACAAGGTGCCTTAAAGTGTCTCGAAGGATGTTCAGTCATTAAATCGGGCTGCATTTTTTTTCAGGGTAAAAAATGGCTTATTTCACTGCATTTCAGAGTATTTCAAGATATTTCACAATTAAACATAATATTTAATAAAGCAGAAAAAAATGCATTGTCACATTCAAAATTGATCCTTTTACAACAAATGTTCCCTAAACATGTTAATGCTTACCCAAAATTCTAGAGTGTAGAATATTTAGTTTTTTATGTCCAGACATTTTTTTTTCACCAGAGAATTATCAAACAAAAAAACATACCTTGACAGAGTGCTCTTTAGTACAAATATTTCCTATCTTTGATGCAGCTGGTGTCTGTGCTTGAAAACATTTTAAAGAAATTGTGCAGCTCTTTGCAGTGTGTTCAATCACTTGCCAGAAGGAAACTAAACTAATGGCAGTGTAACAGGTCGTGCATCAATAAGGCAAGTGTTTGCTGTATTTACTTAAAAAGATATTTACACTATTCTTTCAAAAGTGAGACTTTTCATGGGAAACGTGATAACAATACAGCCTTAGTCATTACTATTTCACACATTTGGTGCAGAGATGTAGTCACAGGATGATGAATGTGTTGTTCAAGTTCATCCCATACACACTCGAATGGATTGAGATCTGGGCATTGCCATTACCAGGCTGGAAGATGCTGCTCCTCAAAGCACTTACCCATGATTCTGGCATGGTGGACTTGTGCATTATTGTTACTGTGATGCCAAATCCAATTCAGGTAGACCTAATACAGTGGCCAGGCAGTGTGGGGCACTTCACAGACCTCCTTTCTGCTGCATGCTTTGTCATTGATATTCTGAGAGCTACACTATTCGCTCTCATTGTAGTTGCTGATAACAGGTTCCAGTGGGGACGTGACATATACACTGAACAAAAATATAAACGCAACATGCAACAATTTCAAAGATTTTACTGAGTTACAGTTCATATAAGGAAATCAGTCAATTGAAATAAATTCATTAGGCCCTAATCTATGGATTTCACATGACTGGGAATACAGATATGCATCTGTTCCTCACAGATACCTTAAAAAATAAAAGGTGGGGCATAGATCAGAAAACCAGTCAGTATCTGATGTGACCACCATTTGCCTCATGCAGCGCGACACGTCTCCTTCGTATAGAGATGATCAGGCTGTTGATTGTGTCCTGTGAAATGTTGTCCCACTCCTCTTTATGGCTGTGAGAAGTTGCTGGATATTGGCAGGAACTGGAATACGCTGTCGTACACGTCGATCCAGAGCATCCCAAACATGCTCAATGGATGACATGTCTGGTGAGTATGCAGGCCATGAAAGAACTGGGACATTTTCAGCTTCCAGGAATTGTGTATAGATCCTTGCGACATGGGGCCGTGCATCATCATGCTGAAACATGAGGTGATGGTGGTGGATGAATGGCACGACAATGGGCCTCAGGATCTCGTCACGGTATCTCTGTGCATTCAAATTGCCATCAATAAAATGCAATTGTGGTCGTTGTCCGTAGCTTATGCCTGCCCATACCATAACCCCACTGCCACCACGGGGCACTCGTTGACATCAGCAAACCGCTCGCCCACACGACGCCATACACGTTGTCTGCCATCTGCCCGGTACAGTTGAAACCGGGATTCATCCGTGAAGTGCACACTTCTCCAGCATGCCAGTGGCCATCGAAGGCGAGCATTTGCCCACTGAAGTCGGTTACAACACTGAACTGCAGTCACGTCAAGACCCCGGTGAGGACGACAAGCACGCAGATGAGCTTCCCTGAGACGGTTTCTGACAGTTTGTACAAAAATTCTTCGGTTGTGCAAAACCACAGTTTCATCAGCTGTCCAGGTGGCTGGTCTCAGACAATCCTGCAGGTTAAGAAGCTGGATGTGGAGGTCCTGGGCTGGCGTGGTTACACGTGGTCTGCGGTTGTGAGGCCGGTTGGACGTACTGCCAAATTCTCTTAAACGACGTTGGAGGTGGCTTATAGTAGAGAAATAAACATTCAATTCTTTGGCAACAGCTCTGGTGGACATTCCTGCAGTCAGCATGCCAATTGCACGCTCCCTCAAAACTTGAGACATCTGTGGCACTGTGTTGTGTGACAAAACTGCACATTTTAGAGGGGCCTTTTATTGTCCCCAACACAAGGTGCACCTGTGTAATGATTATGCTGTTTAATCAGCTTCTTGATATGCCACACCTGTCAGGTGGATGGATTATCTAGGCAAAGAAGTAATGCTCACTAACAGGGATGGAAACAAATTTGTGCACAAAAATTGAGAGAAATAAGAGGGGATCTTTTATTTCAGCTCATGAAACATGGGACCAACACTTTATATGTTGCGTTTATATTTTTGTTCAGTGTCATAAATATTAAACAGGCAGGAAATATCAGAATTATCTTTACTAATGCATTCTTCGTGTTATTTAGATTTAGTTTGTATCCTTTTCTCTTTTACTAATCATTTAAGAATCACATCACAAGTTTACAGCCTACCCATTGAACTAAACAGAGCTTTGAAAATCACGTCTAAACTCTTAAGTACATCAAGAACACCACAGTGTAACCATCTGCCTCCTGTAATGTATATTGGTCCCCAAAAATCAGGAATTTGCCTGCATCTTAATAAAAAAGTAACTGGGCTTCAGAATATTTTGGAAAAGTTGCTGGAAATCTTAAAACATGCTAAGTTTGCGAATGTTTCTGGAACACTATATCACATATGTTTTGTAAACAAATCTAAATTTGAGGTCCGAGGACAAATTACTTCTTGCTGATTGGTTGTCTTAAGTGCTGTTGAAAACTAGAGCCGTTGTGTCTAAAGCATGGGAACATGTACTGACAAACAATAGATTTCGAAGAACCTTCCTGAACATTCTTTTCAACTATGACTAGTGACTGTGTGAAACATCATAAAGAAAACTCTAATTTTATTAGACAATGAAGTTACCTTTGAGACACCCTCCCTAGGGTATAAAAGTAAAGGCTCTCCATTAACAAAGTGGAAAACGCTGATGTTAAGCTTAATTAAAGTGCGGTTAATTAGGATTATTTCCCCAAGAAAGCATGAGTTTGACAAGTGGACCAATGAAACAGGTTTGAAATCAACAAAACCTTCTCCACAGATGCCCTGTGGCTTTATGTTCAAGCTGCGAGCCTGTGACCTTGGATACATTAACAATATTACAAACTCCTGCTGGTGACTGGAGTTGGAAAAAGCAAAGATACAGAGGTGCCCAGACAAACTCACCACTCTTCCTCACTCCACTGTTAAAAGACCTAAAACTCAATCAACATCTAATGCCCTGGTTTGATGAGTATAAACAAGCTCACATGACATTACCACAGACTGGGGCACTCTAAGTCTTTAAACTGATTGATTGATTAAACTCTTTGATTATTTCCTCTGATTGATGCCATTCTGTAACTATGTGAACTGCAGAACTAAATCACATCTGTATTCATCTAGCTATTCTGTATTCAACAAATTGCTAAACTTTACCACAGCTGTTATATATCGTTATTGATACACCAACGTCACATATTTGAACTTTAGAAGCATTGAGATTCCCAGCTAATCTGAAATTACCGGATTCCTTTGGTCAAACCTAGGTGATGTTAGTCTTAAATAATTTTAATAACCCTGAATCTTCACGATCCCCCACCCCCCAACACTCTGCCCCAGGTGGATGTAAAAAGAACTGGTGGCATTTATTATTGCTTTGTTTTGTATACTGATTTCCACGAGTGCACCTCATCACTACAGAATGGCATGTAAACAAATGGTGAAACACAAAACAGACAGAAGTTGTCAAGCAATTTGGTGTTTCCCGGTCTGGCAAGTTGCTTCACCATTCTGCTAAATAATGTTGTGCATGTCTTGAATACTGTTCCTGTACATATATTCATAATTAATCTTGAGCTGCTGCTGTAATTTTTAACACACACTTGCCTATTGCTTTTCTCTAAGTTAATCTGTTCATTTCATGTGTTGATACACGTGCGCCATGACAATGGTGGCGGGGTACACCCTGTCCCTGTGCGTATTTGGAGGTGATGCATCCCACACTGACACCATATGTCACGGATAAGCTTGGTGGTGACGTCAGACCAGGAAGAGAATGACAACAAAACTGCGAGGTATGCAGCGCTTGAGCTTGTGCTTATTAAATTACAGACAATAAACAAACACCAAAGCAAACAAGTATTCTGCTGGTTTTAAAGCCAGCATGAGTAGCAATTATTTATATATTCTTTAATTCTCTTTACCTTACGTTCTGCCTTTGAACACCCTACCCCGTGCACCAATACATACATACATTGAAATAATAACACAAACACAACTTTAGTCAACTGACTTCTGCTAAAAGAACACTTTGCTTTCTTCCCGAAGGATGTTCTCTTAGCTGGAGACCCTAACACCCCCACAACTGATGAACGCACAACACCAATGAAGGCATCATTTATCTGAGATACTGTTAAGTCTGAGAACTGAAGTGTGATATTCATTTTCAATTGTATTGTGTTGTACCTTTGTAGTGGTTGGTAAGCCACAAAGTCCCCTGTGTGGTCAATGGAAAGAATGCACCCTTAACAGAAACAGATCAGCAGGGTTGTCAAGCCCAGTCACTCAAGAACAAATGTAGCATGGCCGTCCATTTCTTCAATCTCTCCCCTTTGTTTGCAGCCTCAAACATTGTTGCCATCTATTTTATTTTCAGCCAATATACCCCATCCCGCACTCTCCACCCTCTCCCCAACCATGTGGTATGTGCTGGAAAAAAATAAAAGCTTATGAAAAACAGAAATGTAATGAAATTCTAATTCTGAACCAAAACGGAAAGCAATTATCCACGCCTAACCTTAGACATCGAAGTCTGATTCTCATATTAAAACGACTATTTAAAAAGTATTTTCATAATAGAAAACCATAGGTATTATAACAGCTGCTCGAGTTATTAGAAACAACCTCTGTTAACCCTTCCCAAATGGTATTCAGTGGCCATGCAGCTGTTGCACTACAATGGTAATGCAGCAGTTACACTACAATGGTAATGCAACAGTTCTACACAGATGGGCACTGGTAGCATAACAGCTACAATGTGATGAGGCAGCCACTGGTAGAATGCTACCACAGTGGAAACGTCTCATATTGTGGGTATCAATGATATAAAGCAATGCACACGAGTAGAGTTTAAACGTCAGCCAGGTGTAAAGCATATAGAATGTTGCCTAAATTCTTTATCCATTGTACACCATTGTATCTAGATGTTAGCCTTAGTGTTTGCACAGCAGTAAATGTAAACTGTAAGTCAATTTCTTTCATAGTCAATCTTCCTTCAAGGTGTTTCCCATATACAATTCAATGCGATACATACACAGTTTTATAAACAAATGCATGTTGCAGTCATTTCTAAAATAGTGATGATGGCCCTGTTATGATTGCTTTTCTGATTGGTCACAAATATTTCCAAAATGTTAAAATATAAACAATTAGTAAATTAAATAGAATCTAACACACCTAGTACAGAACTACACATGTGCCTTATACCACGACCATGTGTTTCAAATTGGAACTAAGTCCATTAGTACCATTGCTGGTTATGCTGTGGTCTGCTAATGGTTCTAATATACCTGGTTATTACAAAGGTATTATACTGGGATCCGAATGGTATTTTTCAAATTTTTCAGCAAGCTACTTTCAATCCATCTGTAGAATGATTAAGAATACTAACAATTAGTGTTGACATGGATTTATGTGCATCATATGTTAATTATAAATCATGATAATGTACCACTCTCAGCCAATCAAAAATGGCAGATTCCAGAATATTGCAGTTCTACTTATTTTTCCATAAGTGTTATCTTGTGTAAACACCCCACTGACTAAAGATAAGGGTAACTGCATCTATTCCCATGCTCTTTGTTTTGTTATTAATGAAGACACGGTTTCTAATAGATGAGTATGTGCAATGATCCCGTCTCTAGTGATATACCAGTATCTTTTTGTTTCGCACAGCCTTGCTTGGCGGTCCTCTTACCCAACCAAGGAGCTTATGAGAAGACATTCTTATACAGGATCAACTGTACATAATAACTTTAAATATGAGCAGGATTTTATACTTCACTTTCAGTTGTATGCATCAACTTTTAAGCACTATCTGTTAATTGTTTCCTAAATAACAGGAGCTGCCAGACCGTAATTAAAGAGCGACTGGAGAATACTAAACAATAAAAAAAGCTCTCTGACAAGCTTAAAGAATAAGTAGCAGGGGTTCAGAAAAATACAGGTTTGCATGTCCTCATGTGCTGCTACAGCTGTTTAAATAACAAACCTGTACGTTTTCTTTTCCTTGTTACCATGACAACTTTTCACACATATAACTTCTGAAGTCTTGTTTCAAAGCCCTTTTCAAAATGGCCACTCTAGTGCACTGGGATTTTCTGTTCCACACCACATCATGGATCGTTATTGGGCAATGTGGGCAATAATCCGTTCACTATCAGTGCATATTTTGAAAAATGCTTTGAAACAGAGTTAAATGTAAAACGTTGTCATGTTAACAAGGAAAAGAACACGGACAGGTACGCTATTTAAACAGATGTAGCAACACGTGGGGACGTATAACGTTATATATTTTTTAACGATCGCTATGAACAACAAAGAGCAAAAAACAAGTGTCAAGTGCATGTTTGCAGGACTGTGAGATCAGCATAGGCAGGCCACTCAAAAACAAAGCCATTCCATAGCAGGCTTGCTGTTGTACGTTTACTGGATTTTATTCATTAAACTCCACATCTAGACGGACGTTTGTTTTTGATCCCAAAAAGTCATTAACTATTTAATACAGATATTTTCTTTTGTTTATAAGCACAGCCTCTAATTACTACAAAACGCAAGGCAGCTTTATCATGAGGTTTCGGGTGCTTGCTATTCCCACAGTTTATACTCCTTGCCGGGCACATGTGTCTGCTGCTGATTTTAAAACCAGTAAAGGGTGCTTTTTCCTTATATAAATACAGCACTCACCGCCAGCAATCTGTTTGGTACCTAATGAACTGAAACTGGTGCTTTCCTGCTCTCTAAATCCAGGATTTTTCTAACCAGGCCATTTACAGTAATCTGGTTCTCTAATTAGGCGTGTACGTTAGCAGTGTAGAACAAACTATATTTAACTGCACCATATAAATAGGCCAGCGGTATACTTACACACATTTTTGAGGTTAGTGGTCCAACTCCATTTCAGCTTGTAATTATTTATCGGCCTCCTGGTCCCTATTCTCTGTTTTTGACAGAGTTTAGCGAACTTTTACCAAGCCTTGCTATCAAGCATGATAGAATTGTTGTTTTGGGTGATTTTAATGTACATGTTGATGTAGAGGGCGATCCCCTTGGAAATGATTGCGTCTGTGGGCTTTACTCAGCATGTAACTCGTTCCACTCACACCCACAATCACACACTTGATCTCGTTATTACCTGTGGTCTTGACATCTAAAACTACTCCTGTTACCCTGTAATCTCAGACCACTCTCCTATTATTTTTTAATTAATACTCCCCAGTCCGATAAACCCTCAGAAATATTTTATTAAAACTATATTCACTATATTTCTCAGCCACTGCTGAATTCTTGGATGCGTTGTCCACCTCAGCATGTGTCCATTCAGAATCAGTTGATGTATTACTAGATAATTACAATATGTAACACGATTTTTGTTCCTGGGTAGTAAGTGTTATTTCCTAATTGCTTATGCCTCAAAAGTATAGAAAATGGCTATTATTCCCCACAAACTTTGCTTTTGTGACCAGGACAGTGATATTTTTAAATGTACCTATTTCCAATGAGAAAATGTGAACAAAAATTTGTGTCTTTTCATTCACATAAAGTCAGAAAAAAACAACATATGAATCCAAATTAACATGTATTTATACTAAAGTAATACAAAAATGACTACAAAAAATTTAGAAGTGAGTAGTTTTTCGAGATTTACGATTATACTGTAAATCACTTTCACGAATCAGCCCCCAAATGTAGTCTCCCATCATGTTCTCGTTATATTGTCCTTGGTAGCGGCGTTCAAAGTCCAGTATATCCTGGTGGAAGCGCTTGCCTTGTTCCTCCGAGTATGCTCCCATTTTCTCCTTGAATTTATCAAGATGAGCATCAAGGATATGGACTTTGAGGGACATCCTACAGCCCATTGTGCCGTAGTTCTTCACCAGAGTCTCAACCAGCTCCACATAGTTTTCGGCCTTGTGATTGCCCAGGAAGCCCCGAACCATTGCGACAAAGCTGTTCCAAGCCAATTTCTCCTTACTAGTGAGCTTCTTGGGGAATTCATTGCACTCCAGGATCTTCTTTATCTGTGGTCCGACGAAGACACCGGTTTTGACCTTTGCCTCAGACAGCTTAGGGGAGAAGTCTTGAAGGTACTTGAAGGCTGCTGACTCCTTATCTAGAGCTCTGACAAATTGTTTCATAAGGCCCAATTTGATGTGCAGTGGTGGCATCAGCACCTTCCGGGGGTCCACCAGTGGCTCCCACTTGACGTTGTTCCTCCCCACAGAGAACTCGGTCCGCTGTGGCCAGTCCCGCCTGTGGTAGTGCGCCTTGGTATCCCTGCTGTCCCAAAGGCAAAGATAGCAGGGAAACTTGGTAAAACCGCCTTGGAGACCCATCAGGAATGCCACCATTTTGAAGTCTCCTATGACCTCCCAGCCGTACTCATCATACTTCAAGGCGTCCAGCAAGGTCTTGAGGCTGTTGTAATCCTCTTTGAGGTGCACCGAGTGAGCCAGGGGAAGAGACGGGTACTTGTTACCATTATGGAACAGCACGGCTTTGAGGCTCCTGGATGAGCTGTCAATGAAGAGGCGCCACTCATTCTGGTTACGGGCGATTCCGATTGCCTCGAACAGACTGGTCACATTGTGGCAGAAGCAGAGCCCATCTTGACGGGTGAAGGAGCTGGAAAAAGGTTGGACAAGTTCCACTGCTTGAGCCTAGACATCAAAAGCTCGGCATTGGACTTGGTGAGACCAAGATCTCTAATCAAGTCGTTGAGGTCTTTTTGGTTGGGCTAGTATGGGTTTCTCTCCTCAGCTCCACCTCTAAAATTGTCATCTGGATCTACAACGTCTTCCTCGCAGTCTGACCTGCTGCTCTCTTTTAAAGACGGCTGCTCTCTCTCCAGAGGATTGGGTACGGGGAGCTCATGGCAGTGTGGCACCGGGGCGATGGATAAAGGAAGGTCCAGATACGTGATAGCAGGTGCATTCTTGCCAGTCCGATGTTTGGAAGGGTCCACCATGCAGAAGTAGCAGTTGCTTGAGTGGTCAGTGGGTTCCCGTCAAATTCTTGGGATAGCGAACTTCATGGCTCTCTTTTCCCCTCTGTACCATCCTACAAAAATACATTTATTTCACCCATGACTAATGTGTAAGAGATTCTCGCAACATTTTTCATATATGATATATTTTTTCAATAACATTGAAAATTGTAAAACATTTTAAAATTAAAAACTTTTACAATTTTAAAAATTTTAACAAATTTTATAACATAAAATTCCGAGCAACAATTGACAATCTTACCTTCCAGAGATTTTTTTGCAGCGCTCGCAGGTGAAATGAGGTGCCCAGGGTTTGTCTTGATCCCAGACAGGCATGCCCCGAAATATGCCTTGTAGGTCTCACACATCTTAGCAGATGCTTCCACGGAGTACTTTTTCGCTCTTGTCTTGATAAATTGGCCGCAGACATAGCAAAATGCGTCTGCCGGATGCTTGCAGCCTCTTGATGCCATCTCAGAAAAATGCAGATATGTATCCACTTAGGCAGCTGGAACTAAACTGAACTGGTGGGCTTAAGGCCCTGTATTTATACTACTATTTATATTACTGGAAAGTTCTAGAAGTTACTTCAAGTTTACTCAGCACTGAATCTATCTGGAATGTTCTGGAAAATACGTAAATTTAAAAATATCACTGTCCTGGTCACAAAAGCAAAGTTTGTGGGGAATAATAGCCATTTGCTATACTTTTGAGGCATAAGCAATTAGGAAATAACACTTACTACCCAGGAACCAAAAAAAAAAAAATTGTTACAAGGTGTTATAACACAACCTTAAGCAATATCTAGGACACTACAGTGCCTAAGTGTTTTTCAAAAGATTTTAAAGCTCTTTGTGTCTATTCTGTTGAGAAGTGCATTGATCTCACCTGACATTGCATTGTGTCTGTGCTGTTGAGAAGTGCGTTGATCTCACCTGACACTGCATTGCTTCTGTGCTGTTGAGAAGTGCATTGATCTCACCTGACATTGCATTGTGTCTGTGCTGTTGGGAAGTGCGTTGATCTCACCTGACATTGCATTGTTTCTGTGCTGTTGAGAAGTGCATTGATCTCACCTGACATTGCATTGTTTCTGTGCTGTTGAGAAGTGCATTGATCTCACCTGACATTGCATTGTTTCTGTGCTGTTGAGAAGTGCACTGATCTCACCTGACACTGCATTGTGTCTGTGCTGTTGAGAAGTGCAATGATCTCACCTGACACTGCTCATAGTGTCTGTGCTGTTGAGAAGTGCATTGATCTCACCTGACACTGCTCTTTGTGTCTGTGCTGTTGAAGTGCATTGATCTCATCTGACACTGCTCTTTGTGTCTGTGCTGTTGAAGTACATTGATCTCACCTGACATTGCATTGTGTCTGTGCTGTTGAGAAGTGCAATGATCTCACCTGACACTGCTCATAGTGTCTGTGCTGTTGAGAAGTGCATTGATCTCACCTGACACTGCTCTTTGTGTCTGTGCTGTTGAAGTACATTGATCTCACCTGACATTGCATTGTGTCTGTGCTGTTGAGAAGTGCATTGATCTTACCTGACCACTTTAGTGCCATTCCTGACGAGCTGCATGTCTATCACACATCCCCCGTTCACATAGGCAGACAGGTTAATCTCAGAGAACTCTGCCTGCAATGTCAAGAGATACAACAAACAACACTTTTCAGAAAACAACATGTAACATGAACAAACTAAATATAGATGCTCCTAATTGCATCTAACATTGAAGCATTCATTCTATTCTACGAGTGAACGCACAGTATCAAAACAGGCATCTCAGCCAGTCAACAAAGAAGTGGCTTTTACATGTGTGCGAGTCCCTCTCTTCAAAACGTTACTTAGCAACCTAGTGTAAACACACAGAGATACCATCAAAAGAGCACAACTTATTGAATTAAAATGTAAGGGTGTTGTTTATGGAGTCAGTGAGCATGTATAGCAAAACCGTACTGTCTTGGAAATACAGTGACAGGTATTTATATAGAAAACTGCATTGTAAAATGGTATTTATATTTAAGAGCGGTCTTGACAGAGATATTTGGGGTACTGGGTAAGGGTGCTTTACGTTAAAAAAAAAACATGGCAATTTGTTTTATAGACATTAGCCTATATAGTACATTCCCTCTTGCATTGAGATTTGATTGCCCCTGCATTACAGGATTCCTTTACATTAATTTACAGAAAATATCTGTGTGGCTTCTGATTCATTACAAAAGTAGTTTTAGGAGCACATTTTATAACAGTGTGTTATACTGTAATAGACTGATCTGTGCTTATTTTCAACTAGAATGTAAAAAGTTGACCAATAAATTTCTGTAAAAGAGTGAAGCATCCATGCTCATTTCTAAACGATCTACAGCTGGTTACATTCATTTTTAAGAATAATATGGTATTTTATTTTCCTCCAGCTCTCACTACAGTACTCTCTTGCTAATCAGAATGGCGCTAGTCCGAGTGGATGTCTAATCCAGGCCATGCTACCACAGTGACATAGGGTGACAGCAGGTGCACAAAACAAACCTCAATATCCTAACTCTATGGACAAATGTAATTATCAAAAAGACAAAGGAAAGGTACTTCTGGTATGGTACGGACTCTGATCACTGATCTGGACATGGTCTATAACCACAATGAAGTGTGAATAGATTAATGTTTTACAAAAGGATTTTTAACTCCCTAAGGTACTGTGACAGAAATATAATGAGTTCTGGTTGTAAATCTCCCTCCCGACCTGTGAGGGCGCTAAGTAGCAGAAGGGGATGTCTTTGGACGGGCTGGCCTGACAGTTCATTTCCGGGGTCGGGAAGTCAGTTAGCCTGGAAGAAGGTGAGACTCCGCTGCAGGAACATATTGACCTGGAAGGTAAACAATGTAGCAGCTGCAGGCAATAGAGACAGCTGTTTAATCGTTTACCAAGGGTTAATGCATGATAGTATAAAGGGGTCGGAGAGTCGTACATCTTTTCCTTTGCTTGGTTTTTGTATTAAGACTGGAAGTACCGTGAGAGATGCCCAGAAAGCGTACTGAAATTGTTTTGTTTGTTTATTTGTGTCTGTTTAGTAACCGTCTGTGTTTGTTATCACTAGACGGCTAATTACGAATCTGGAGCTGTTGCCTTGGGCCAGCACAAAATCGGATCATCACTGCACTAAAACTGTCACGAGAAATAATAAACTGTTATCACCCACCACGAGCACTACTGCACGTACCAGGACGGGTGACCGTGGCAAGTATTATTGTGGGGCAGATAACTTGTCTTTATTATTTAGGGCTGCGATCCCTTTTACTTTTCTCCGTGTTTTACCCATTGCTATGTATTATCAGAGTTTATTATTTGGTCACCAGACCAGGATTACAAATAAAGTGTCCTTTATTTTCAAGCCGGATTACAAATTGTCTGTCTGTGATTATTCCTGCACTGCATCACCTCTGCACCTGTTCATTATCAGCAGCCACTTTGCAACAGGTATGCAACAAATTGAGCGGTTGTTCCAACGTTTACTTCTTAAAATACATTTCAGAACGACTCAAGTATCACGAGGAGGAAACTGACAACTTGGATGACCAGATCCAATCTGGCAGTACATTTTAAACCCTGTTTCTTGCACCTCATTGCAAGAATAAGAATGTTAGCATAATTTTTACTTGACACACATGTTCCTGGTACCTTATAGGGTTAAAAAGTGCATCAGGAATAAATTAAAACCAGGACATCAGTCTTTAACAAGACAGCACTTGGGTTCTTCTTTCAATGACATTTATTCATTGTCAGTACTGCACAATAGAGGAAACTGCTTAATTGAATTATGTGCCCTGGTAAAACTACATCAAGTAGGCAAAAGTGTCTTCATCAGTGTAGTGGTCTAATCAAGGACAATTCAGTGAAAGGGCAGAAATATCACGGGTGAAAGAGGTGACTGGAGAGATACCCCTTGCTAGCCATGTCACTAGTGTAGTTTATTATAAGTTTAAGTGAAGGTTAGTAAAGGCGTGATGTAGGGAGTGGACCAAAGCAAACAGCCCCACAGCCTCCTAGCATGAGCTCTCTATGTTGACTAATCAGGGGCTAACAGTGGATCATTTAGTCAGACGAGTCACTGTGGTCAGTCCAGCCCTGCCCAAGTCCATACAGATCTAGTTCAGACAGTTGATATTATGTGAAGAAGGTTGTTCCACAGCTGGTTATTCTCATCTCATAACTGACGTGATAGTGCTCAGGCTGAGTCCTCTGGATTGAACTTCTATTAGCTGTGCTATGAATGCTGGCAGCACCGGGAATGCGAGAGCACAGCTCATGCTGCCTGTTCACTACTAGTTTGGTTTACTATTTAGTTCTGGAGACCCATTAAACAATAATTAACAATTAGCCCATTAAGTTTCCAGCCACATTCTCACATGTATTGGCAGGGAGGAATTTAACCCTATCCCTGCCGATCCAAAATAAACAAGAAACAATGAAAATCATAATGAAAACAATAAAAATGATAAGATGAACACAAATTATAGACTGGCACCCCATCACACCCTCTAAATCATTTTTTTTTAGTTAAATGACTTAACCCTAACCAGCTAAGATAAAATGTGACATTTCTCACATCCACTGGGGGCAGTGTGTTGCTGGGCGGCAGGTTAGTGGTTACACTCTAGTGTACCTGATGTACTTATTTAGTCATGATTTCTGAGGGCTCTGTTCAACCCACAGGGGAAGTTTAAAAACTCACTAGGATCTCTGAGAATGAAAATGATGCTAAGTGAATCTAAACTACAAGTTGCTTTTTAACTTGATCTATTTAAAAATGATATCCACATACCTCTAGTTTGAGGGGATGGTCACGCTGCAATACAGACCAGCTGTAACAGAAAGCCTGTTTGGTTCTATTTAATTCCACAAGATTTGCAACACAGAAGGAAGGATTTGACAAGCTTTCCAGGATTGAGTCCTATTACCTAAATGCAACCCTGTACCACTGCACCCAGACATAATCCATCACAGATGCGCATTACCTTAATACCACTCTGTATTACTTTACTGGGCATTTATTCCTATAAGACCTGTCGCATACACTATTTATCTCACAGAACGGAAACGTCAAGTAAAAATTAACGGATCGAGTCCTGTACAAGCTTATTGTTACAGAAGGTTAATCAAATTGCTGTTTTAAAAAAATTATGCAATGTAACCTGCATGGCGCGCTGTGCATTCAACTATACATTTAAATAGAAATCTTTATGTCCTGTAGCAGAAGATCAGGCAGCCAACTGCACAATAGATAGTGTTATTATTATTATCATTATGATGCTGCAAAAAATGTCAATTAAATATCCTATATACCTTTATGAATTATTATTAAGAAACATTTTAGTTGTTGGTCAGCTATTTAAAAATCTATTCACAACTTTAAGAGAAGAAATGCCTTTTAAAAGATGTAAAAATCTCTTCTGGGTCAAAGCAGGTCTAAAGCATGTCAGTCGATCAGGGAAGCAATGGATTGGTTAATGGCAGGAAAGAAGCCATTGATGTGGTGGGGGCAATTTTACACACTACAGGTGAAATAACCTAGCAAGTGCAACACTAACTGAAAGCAAGTATAGTACTAGATACCATGTTTTAAAATGTAAAAAAAAATTACATGTTTACTATATCAAGATTCTCTTTCAAAATCTGCATACCTACATAATGAAATGAAGTGGACACAATGTATGCTGTGCTGTAAGATGTATGCAATTATTGTGTGAGCTACAATGCAATAACTTTAAATCTCATGTATCGTTATGATCCTCTACTACTGTGTCACAGCATGGCTGACCAGTGGGACTTTATAGTGCTTTTAGCTTTCACACCTGTTATATCACACTGCCAGCAATGAATGCCTTCTGCTGTCCCGCAGAACATAATTCATCAGAGCTACAGCCAGGATCTTATAATGGCACCAGGTATTATCCATTATAACATATCTACCATGACATAGCTGTAAAGAGCTCAGAAGAGTGCAGCGAGCAGAACACACCGTGACACAGTTTGGGGACTTTGAAGGTCAACTCTATCACTGTGTTGTATTTTTGATTAAAACCAAAAAGTCTTCAACGGAATGTCTGAGCAGAAATGTTGCAAAGGGAATGGCATATTGGATGGAATGGCTGGTTTATATAACCAGTAAATAAACCGGTCGCTATTTCAAATGGTGTCTGAGACGTGACGCTTCAACACTGTGGCGGCTGCAGCTTTTATTACTGAGTTCACAGGGTCTGTTCAGTTGATCTAAATGGTTTATGTCATTAAAATAAAGGGACTTTGACAAAACTTACAGCATGTGAGCCTCCCCTTATAACACAAGTCTAGGGGTATTTTTGTAGGTTTCCCATGCTTTCCCATGGTTGTACTGTACAATGCATTTACCACAGTTTACCCAGGTTTGCCATTGTGTTTCACAATGCTTGCCTATGTTTTGTTTTTGTTTTTTTTTATATAAATTTAGTCATTGCCAATTATTTTTATTTTCTCCCAATTTGAAATGGCCAATTATTATTTAGGCTCAGCTCACCACTACCACCCCTGTGCTGACTCTGGAGCGGTGAAGATGAACACACGCTGTCCTCCGAAGCGTGTGCCGTCAGCCTACCTCTTTTTCACACACAATGGATTCACCATTGAACCACCCAGGAGCTACAGCGCCAGAGGACAACGCAGCTCCCAGGCAGCTAACAAGCACACCTACAAGACAACAGAGGTCGCTGGTGTGCGGTGAGCCGAGGACACTCTGGCCGACCTAGACCCTCCCCCCCTACAGAGGAACATGTATCCTCCGCTAGGGCCCTGGTTCAAAAGAGGTCCATGACTCATCGAGCAGTTATCCTCGTTCAAACTAAACGCAACAGAGTTCAGCCAAGCCAAATAGATGCAGACCAGCTGTACTTGTTTGGAGTTGCTCTCTGGATTAATTGGTGCCAGACAATGAGATTAGCAGCTTGGACTGGGAATCACATGAAAGAGATGATAAACATCCAATACCACTTACAAAACCGGACAATGAAGCAGAAAGTGTGGCACGCAGTATATCTACGCCATGTTCTTTTGTTCTTTTTTCATTCTTTCCTGTCACAACACTATAAATTTGCTTCCTGTGTCACATGTAAGACGGTCCAACCCGAGTTATACACTTATGGTCTTGGCGGCGCACAAGAAGGAATGAAAGATGCTCCCGATTATAACCTGTGAATGCCTCTAGTGCACCCCTAGAGGTCATTTTTAACTGGCCTCATCACAGGCACGCCTTGCAATGTGCATCCAGATAAAAAATGAGGCCCAAGTACTTCATACATGATAGATGCTCCAATCTCCTCTCATTAATTCCACCTCCTCACATCAGCCTTTTCATTAATCAAGGTCTCTCTCCGTCACCCAGCATTTTCGAGTTTAAATTGTCATTGGTCTGACTACATGCAGTGTGTTAAGCACAAATTGCAATATTAATTTGCTGTTTGGTATTTCTTTACCCCGCAGACTGTGACCCGCATACCCCCTGACATTCAGCCCTGTGCCTTTCTCACTAGAGTCTGAAATCTCTGCAGAGACTGAGCAGAGTGGAGGAATCACAGTGTTCCGTTTAGATGTGGATGAGCAAAACTGGTATAAAGATACACGAAGGTCACCACAAGATAAATATCACAAAACTGGTGATGATCCTGATACAATATGTTTAATGTTTCATGTTATTGTTCTGATGGGATTCTTAGTATAATGTTATTTATTTTATTTATTTACTTGGCAGATTCTAGGTGTTACAATGCAAAATGTATATTTAAATACAGAATGGTTAGTGTTCCACATTTCCGGTTTATTCTGAACTTGACCGAAAAATTACAAGATTTTTTTTTTTTTAACTGAACGTTGGTTTTTACTGATTTATACCTGATTTTTATCTACTATTCAATATTTTCCTGGTACTATTTTCTAGGAAATACACAATTTGTTGATTAAAATGCTGTTTTATTTTGACTCCCACATTGTAATAAGCAGCCTTAAACTGTATCCTAGGATACAACAGGTAAGTTTAGATCAGAGAATCAAATAACGTTAAAAACGTGGTTCTCTGTCACTTCATAAACACATTATCATCTGATTATGTTGGCCTATCAGAGTCTGATTATTGTGGCAATTGCTGGGCGTAATAACTACAAGCATGATCACAAACTAAATTGAAATACTTACACGAAAATATAATATTTTTTGTAGCTATGAGCTTGTTTTGTCCTCCAGCAATGAGATTGAAGCAGTTCCGTCACAGTCACATGGTGGAGGTCAGCCAATCAGACAATGTTAATATGTTTGAATGATATGATCGCTATGATTGGCTCACATAAGGAGATGCTACCCACCTAGTTTGTTACTTCCGGTGTTACCTGAAAAGGCGAACCGCAGGTACTTCATGTGCGGCACTTGGGGATATGGAAATAGGAGTCTTTGAGGTCCACCGTAGTGAACCAGTCACCTGACCTTATTTGACAACCTCCTTCAGCTCAGATACAAGTTGACCTGCCTGAGGTTGATGATTGGTCTGAGAACACCATCTCGCTTGGGCAAGGAGTAGAACCAGTCCTCTAATTGTAGGGGGTGTACCATATGAATAGCCCGTTTTTGCAGCAAAGGTGCTACCTACTGAGAGTGGTGTCCTGTGGATCTGTGACTGATGCTGCAGTAACCCCCTGAAAGGGAGGGGGACCATGAACTGCAATGAGTAGCCGGTCTGACAGTAGTAAGCACTCCAGATGACTCCCCAAAATGGGGCCCTGGACCTGAGGCTCTTACCTCTATGCTGAGCAATTAAACTGATTAAAGCCTCCACTGCAAAAGGCACAGGGAGAAAACCCAGGCATTATGCAAACAGCAAGCAATGAGGAGTCAGAATGTACAGTTGCTGGCTCAGCTGCTAAAGACAGCAAACAGAACTGTCAACAAGGCCTGTTTGGTACCAGACGGGGATGTAACACCGATTGGTAGAATGTCGGAACCGGGATTGTTTGGTATCAGTTTGGTGTCTGTAGCACTGGGTCGGTACAGTACTGTTCATGCCCTCAAAGGGGGCGTCTGTTCAAGCAGCAACGCTGCAGTACAGTAATGCAACAGGACGGATGCTCTGTAGACCTCTTGATTAATGGCACAAGCTCTCCTGTTACAGGGGGAGCTTAATCCCAAGGGATGCGTTATCTGGCTCCTCGTCCTCAGAAAGAAACCCCAGCTTTTATTCACCCACCTCCTCAGAGGCGGCGATGGAGAGCGCGGCCTCCTGCTGCCAATCTGCACCAGTAGTCCCCTTGGACTTTATGGGGACAGGCAGGGCAGGCGGTGCCGAATGTTCCAGCAGCAACTGTATTTCCCAATGAACTTCATCGTTTTACAGTCATGTTATATAGTGGTGGCATGAGACCCATTTATAATAAAATTGACTGTGCATAATAAGATTGCCCGTGTATAATAAGTGATGATAAAATGCAAAGTACTAAAAACAAACCACCAGTACATGAACACAAGAAAACACTGTAAATACCAAAACAAACAATGGCCTGCAGATTTAAAGTTTCATTCTTAGAAAAATAATAAACAACATCAGTTTTGCAAAAAGTGGGATATTAGGCAGTGTAGACCCTCAGAAAACAGGCTTTTGAGTGACTGGGAAAATATCCCACTCTAAAAAAGCAAGTGAATTTTCGGCTCTGATTCTTAGTAATACATGTAATTTTTCCACATATCCCTCCTCCCGCCAAAAAAAAAAAATGTGAACACAGTAAAAAAAATAAAAAAAATAATGAAGTTTAAAATTGATTAATAAATAAACTAGTTTAACAAATTGTTTAAATTCTGTTATCCAATATTACTCTCAACACATATTCAACTGTTAAAAATAAACACTGGACATGGTGGAAAATGAAGGAAGGAGACACACACAATTTGCAGGTACTCAAACACGTTTTTTGGGGGTGATTATTCCTGGCTCCCGTTAGCCTGGGCCACGCCAAAAACAACAAACAGTCTTGCGTTTGCACAGCAGCACGCTCACACAGCAGCACGCTCAAACAGCAGCACGCTCTCACAGCAGCACGCTCACACTGCAGCACCCTCTCACAGCAGCACGCTCACACAGCAGCACGCTCACACAGCAACACGCTCTCACAGCAGCACGCTCACACAGCAGCACGCTCTCACAGCAGCACGCTCTCACACAGCACGCTCACACTGCTCACACAGCAGCACGCTCTCACAGCAGCACGCTCACACAGCAGCACGCTCTCACAGCAGCACGCTCACACAGCAGCACGCTCACACAGCAGCACGCTCACACTGCAGCACGCTCTCACAGCAGCACGCTCTCACAGCAGCACGCTCACACAGCAGCACGCTCTCACAGCAGCACGCTCACACAGCAGCACGCTCTCACAGCAGCACGCTCACACAGCAGCACGCTCTCACAGCAGCACGCTCTCACAGGAGCATGCTCACACAGCAGCACGCTCTCACAGCAGCAGCACACTCTCACACAGCAGCACGCTCTCACAGCAGCAGCACACTGCTCTCACAGCAGCACGCTCACACAGCAGCACGCTCACACACAGCAGCAGCACAGCTCTCACAGCAGCACGCTCACACAGCAGCACGCTCTCACAGCAGCACGCTCTCACAGCAGCACGCTCTCACAGCAGCACGCTCTCACAGCAGCACGCTCTCACAGCAGCACGCTCTCACAGCAGCACGCTCACACAGCAGCACGCTCACACAGCAGCACGCTCTCACAGCAGCACGCTCACACAGCAGCACGCTCTCACAGCAGCACGCTCACACAGCAGCACGCTCTCACAGCAGCACGCTCACACAGCAGCACGCTCACACACACGCTCTCACAGCAGCACGCAGCACGCTCACACAGCAGCACGCTCACACAGCAGCACGCTCTCACAGCAGCACGCTCTCACAGCAGCACGCTCACACAGCAGCACGCTCTCACAGCAGCACGCTCTCACAGCAGCAGCAGCACGCTCTCACAGCAGCACGCTCTCACACAGCAGCACGCTCTCACAGCAGCACGCTCTCACAGCAGCACGCTCACACAGCAGCACAGCAGCTCTCACAGCAGCACGCTCACACAGCAGCACGCTCTCACAGCAGCACGCTCTCACAGCAGCACGCTCTCACACACAGCAGCACAGCTCTCACAGCAGCACGCTCTCACAGCAGCACAGCAGCACGCTCTCACAGCAGCACGCTCACACACACTGCAGCACGCTCTCACAGCAGCACGCTCACACAGCAGCACACTGCTCACACAGCAGCACGCTCACACAGCAGCACAGCAGCACGCTCACACAGCAGCACGCTCTCACAGCAGCACGCTCACACAGGAGCACGCTCACACACAGCAGCACGCTCTCACAGCAGCACGCTCACACAGCAGCACGCTCTCACAGCAGCACGCTCTCACAGCAGCACGCTCACACAGCAGCACGCTCTCACAGCAGCACGCTCACACAGCAGCACGCTCTCACAGCAGCACGCTCACACAGCAGCACGCTCACACAGCAGCACGCTCTCACAGCAGCACGCTCACACAGCAGCACGCTCTCACAGCAGCACGCTCACACAGCAGCACGCTCACACACAGCAGCACGCTCTCACAGCAGCACGCTCACACAGCAGCACGCTCACACAGCAGCACGCTCTCACAGCAGCACGCTCACACAGCAGCACGCTCACACAGCAGCACGCTCTCACAGCAGCACGCTCACACAGCAGCACGCTCTCACAGCAGCACGCTCACACACAGCAGCACGCTCTCACAGCAGCACGCTCACACAGCAGCACGCTCACACAGCAGCACGCTCACACAGCAGCACGCTCACACAGCAGCACGCTCTCACAGCAGCACGCTCACACAGCTCACACAGCACGCTCACACAGCAGCAGCACAGCTCTCACAGCAGCACGCTCACACAGCAGCACGCTCACACAGCAGCACGCTCACACTGCAGCACGCTCTCACAGCAGCACGCTCACACACAGCAGCACGCTCTCACACAGCACACAGCAGCTCACACGCTCACAGCAGCACGCTCACTCACGCTCACACAGCAGCACGCTCTCACTCTCACAGCACGCAGCAGCACGCTCACACAGCAGCACGCTCTCACAGCAGCACGCTCACACACAGCACGCTCACACAGCAGCACGCTCTCACAGCAGCAGCACGCTCTCACAGCAGCACGCTCACACAGCAGCACGCTCTCACAGCTCTCACAGCAGCACGCTCTCACAGCAGCACGCTCACACAGCAGCACGCTCTCACAGCAGCACGCTCACACTGCACACGCAGCACGCTCTCACAGCAGCACGCTCACACAGCAGCACGCTCTCACAGCAGCACGCTCACACAGCAGCACGCTCTCACAGCAGCACGCTCACACAGCAGCACGCTCACACAGCAGCACGCTCACACACAGCAGCACGCTCACACAGCAGCACGCTCTCACAGCAGCACGCTCTCACAGCAGCAGCAGCAGCACGCTCTCACAGCAGCACGCTCTCACAGCAGCACGCTCACACAGCAGCACGCTCACACAGCAGCACGCTCTCACAGCAGCACGCTCTCACAGCAGCACGCTCACACAGCAGCACACAGCAGCATGCTCTCACAGCAGCACGCTCTCACAGCAGCACGCTCTCACAGCAGCACGCTCTCACAGCAGCACGCTCTCACAGCAGCACGCTCTCACAGCAGCACGCTCTCACACAGCAGCACGCTCACACAGCAGCACGCTCTCACAGCAGCACGCTCTCACAGCAGCACGCTCACACAGCAGCACGCTCACACAGCAGCACGCTCTCACAGCAGCACGCTCACACAGCAGCACGCTCACACAGCAGCACGCTCTCACAGCAGCACGCTCACACAGCAGCACGCTCTCACAGCAGCACGCTCACACAGCAGCACGCTCACACAGCAGCACGCTCACACAGCAGCACGCTCTCACAGCAGCACGCTCACACAGCAGCACGCTCTCACAGCAGCACGCTCACACAGCAGCACGCTCTCACAGCAGCACGCTCTCACAGCAGCACGCTCTCACAGCAGCACGCTCTCACAGCAGCATGCTCTCACAGCAGCACGCTCTCACAGCAGCACGCACGCTCTCACAGCAGCACAGCAGCACGCTCTCACAGCAGCACGCTCACACACAGCAGCACGCTCTCACAGCAGCACGCTCACACAGCAGCAGCACGCTCTCACAGCAGCACGCTCTCACACAGCAGCACACTCAGCACACAGCAGCACGCTCTCACAGCAGCACACAGCAGCACGCTCTCACAGCAGCACGCTCTCACAGCAGCACGCTCTCACAGCAGCACGCTCACACAGCAGCACGCTCTCACAGCAGCACGCTCTCACAGCAGCACGCTCACACAGCAGCACGCTCTCACAGCAGCACGCTCACACAGCAGCACGCTCACACAGCAGCACGCTCAGCAGCACGCTCTCACAGCAGCACGCTCACACAGCAGCACGCTCACACAGCACGCAGCACGCTCACACAGCAGCACGCTCTCACAGCAGCACGCTCACACAGCAGCAGCACAGCTCACACAGCAGCACGCTCTCACAGCAGCACGCTCACACAGCAGCACGCTCACACAGCAGCAGCACGCTCACACAGCAGCACGCACGCTCACACAGCAGCACGCTCTCACAGCAGCACGCTCTCACAGCAGCACGCTCTCACAGCAGCACGCTCTCACAGCAGCACGCTCACACAGCAGCACGCTCACACAGCAGCACAGTCACACAGCAGCACAGCTCTCACACTGCAGCACGCTCACACAGCAGCACGCTCTCACAGCAGCACGCTCTCACAGCAGCACGCTCACACAGCAGCACGCTCACACAGCAGCACGCTCTCACAGCAGCACGCTCTCACAGCAGCACGCTCTCACAGCAGCACGCTCTCACAGCAGCACGCTCACACAGCAGCACGCTCACACAGCAGCACAGCAGCACGCTCTCACAGCAGCACGCTCTCACAGCAGCACGCTCACACAGCAGCACGCTCACACAGCAGCACGCTCTCACAGCAGCACGCTCACACAGCAGCACGCTCTCACAGCAGCACAGCTCACACACAGCAGCACGCTCTCACAGCAGCACGCTCACACAGCAGCACGCTCACACAGCAGCACGCTCACAGCAGCACGCACACTCAGC
This sequence comes from Polyodon spathula, assembly GCF_017654505.1. Classification (NCBI taxonomy): domain Eukaryota; kingdom Metazoa; phylum Chordata; class Actinopteri; order Acipenseriformes; family Polyodontidae; genus Polyodon; species Polyodon spathula. The sequence continues at coordinate 34,727,841 of NC_054540.1, read as the reverse complement.
ACGCTCACACAGCAGCACGCTCTCACAGCAGCACGCTCACACTGCAGCACGCTCACACAGCAGCACACTCACACTCACAGCAGCACGCTCTCACAGCAGCACACTCACACAGCAGCACGCTCTCACAGCAGCACGCTCTCACAGCAGCACGCTCACACACAGCAGCACGCTCTCACAGCAGCACGCTCACACAGCAGCACGCTCACACAGCAGCACGCTCTCACAGCAGCACGCTCACACAGCAGCACGCTCACACAGCAGCACGCTCACACAGCAGCACGCTCTCACAGCAGCACGCTCTCACAGCAGCACGCTCACACAGCAGCACGCTCACACAGCAGCACGCTCACACAGCAGCACGCTCACACAGCAGCAGCACGCTCTCACAGCAGCACGCTCACACAGCAGCACGCTCTCACAGCAGCACGCTCACACACAGCAGCACGCTCTCACAGCAGCACGCTCACACAGCAGCACGCTCTCACAGCAGCACGCTCACACAGCAGCACGCTCTCACAGCAGCACGCTCACACAGCAGCACGCTCTCACACAGCAGCAGCACACTCTCACAGCAGCACGCTCTCACAGCAGCACGCTCACACAGCAGCACGCTCTCACAGCAGCACACGCTCACACAGCAGCACGCTCACACAGCAGCACGCTCACACAGCAGCACGCTCACACAGCAGCACGCTCTCACAGCAGCACGCTCACACAGCAGCACGCTCACACAGCAGCACGCTCACACTGCAGCACGCTCTCACAGCAGCACGCTCACACAGCAGCACGCTCTCACAGCAGCACGCTCACACAGCAGCACGCTCTCACAGCAGCACGCTCACACACAGCAGCACGCTCTCACAGCAGCACGCTCACACTGCAGCATGCTCTCACAGCAGCACGCTCTCACAGCAGCACGCTCACACTGCAACACGCTCACACAGAAGAGTGTCTCGCTCTTTAGTGCACTGCATTTTTTTTTTCCTAGAGCAGCCCTCTTTGGAGTCAATCTTATCAAAAAAAACTGTTTTTCTTCATCTTTTAGCCATCCATACAATGTAGATTTTACAACATTTATATCTTTTGAAACTGCTGCTTGAGTTTCACCCTTACTTACTGTCCAAATCGAATTTCATTTTAATAGAGAAAGAGTTTAGTTTTTTGCTGTCTGCTGTACTGTATATCTGGAACGTTCAGCCAACAATTGTGAGTCAAATTGCATTATGGGGGAAATGAGAGCAACAACCTTACCATGTTATAACTGATTCCTCACTATAACAGGTTGCATTATAATGGGGTAGCACTGTAATACACACCCAAACTGTACTGCTGCTGTTGCTGCTGACTGCTGGCTTCCAGCACACCATGGTGATGCTGCTGTTATTTTAATCTTGTCTTTTGATTTTTGAATGCTGTTTAGGTGTAATAATTGCATGGGTCTTTTTTAACTATTGAAGTTATTTCAATAGTACAAACAAAAGCACAGATTGTTCAAACCGGCAGGTTAAAAAGCTTTGAAACATCCACATTGGCTTCCAGAAACAAAGACAAGGCACCACTTGAGAGAACAGAAATTGATCCTCGCCAATGCTAAACCAAAGTTCTTGTGGTTTAAAAATGATACTCAGCTTTTATAGATACTGGGATGTGAGAAAGGATCTAGATTTTAATCAGAGCTCCTTTTCAGTCTCAATAGCCTCCAAAGTGGGAGAACTCATTTTAGCTACTCATGGAATCAGACACTTTTGGGGTTGTTTCCAAAATGCGGTAAGTTTATTTTAATGTGCACCTGTTTGCTAGTGATATGAAATTGTATTCAAAGTCAATTACAGGTTATATAAAGTATTAATATATTGCTATTATATCCAGTTGATCGTTGAAAGAAAATCACTACCAGACAGATATTTGTGAAACCAATCCAGCTAACGTGTATTCTTGTGTCTCCTGGATATACAGTAACTTGATTAGACCTTTTACAGTTACCAATTTAGAAAAAGTATACATCTGCTTTGTTTTTGTACCTCATCTTAAATGTATGTTTTGTTTGGCTCTGATAAGTGATGTCGTTGCTGAAGGAAATCTGTGTGAAATGTGGTTTGCTCTTTTAGACCCAGAGCTTTATCAGCAGAGATTTACTCAACTCAAAGTTACCATGCTTGTAAAAGAAACCCTTTTGAGAAGGTATGAATTGCATTCTCGTTCAGTCGTGGTACCACAATGCAGCACTCTCCCCCAGCTAGATAAGCCACAGCATGTATTGACACACCTAAAGCCAAGCAACTTCATGCCAGCCCTTTATATTTCACATGTATCCTTAACAGGGTGGAGGCTGGGCACGAACCAGCAACCTTACGCACCACAATGGAGGGTCTTAACCACAATGCTAAAGAGCTGGGCCTATCTGCATTCATGGCTTTGGAGCTGCAACCTCATCTCACCAACAGGGGACAAGACAGAATCCGTAATGGCACTGTATCACAACACTGCCCGTTACACATGGCTTTTACAATTGTTTATCACTATGTTTATGCACCATTTTAAATGTCTGACTCAAGGCTAATGGTTAAATCCTTAAACTCACTGTGCTGACACTCCTATCATATATATGTAGGACCACAAACAGGTAAAAAGAGCCCAGCATCTTTCTAGAGTCCAGCACCTAGAAATTACAAAGAAGGGAATTGAAGACCAGCTAATCTCGTCTCTATGGCAACGAGAGAGATAAGGTAAGACCCCTGTTCTTTTGGGTTAAACGTATTTATAATTGCACTGGACCTCCAAATAGTAACAAGAAGATGAGAAAGGGAGTAGGACTAGCTCTGTAACTATAGCAACACTGATAAAGTGAGGCCCACTGCTCAACTAAGTGTGACTCCTTATGAATCTCAGGTGCTGTGCCCCTAATTCAGCCGAGCTACTGTAAGCAATGAGATATACGTAAGCAAGTTGTATGTAACTTCTCGTCAGGAAAGCGTGTTTCTTTGTTTCACTGGGTTTGGTTCGTCAGTCAGAAAAATGAACAGTAGCGAATAATAACTGGAACTCCAGCTGCAAATAACCTCGAGAAAGCACCATGAATGACTCAATAAACTGCGAAGAAAATTCAAATATTGTTTAAAGGATTTAAAAAGAGCTCCATTAACTGGATTGCCATTGGGGAAAACAAATTAAATAAGTGGGCTATCTGACTGGGAAAGGATAGTTCTACAGCGAGAGACTGGCTTGTCTGACCGGAATGGACAGCTCCACAAGGGGATTCTTCTCATGGAATAAGCCTGACCGGACTGCACCCCGACCCTGCTACTGAATCAACTGAGAAACAAATGAAGTATTCCAAATGGAGTGCTTTTCTAACAAAAGGGGCTAGTTTAACATTTGATGAGAGGAATTTAACAGCTCAACTTAAAGAGAATAACATAGTGAGCTATTGAATTGAGTAATAGGTGCTGGATGCTTCTTAAAGAATTAAATGAATGGGTGTTAAAATATCTTTTGTGCTGTGGTTCTAATTAGGATACATTATTTTAACAACAGATTCATAAAGAATTGATTTTGATTTTGCAATATCCCATTAATTAGAATTCACTGAATTTATATTAATTTATTTACCGACCCATATTTCCTCAAACAGTTATCCTGTTTGCGTACATATCATTACATCTGCTGCCTTAAGAGTACTATTAGTTCTTACAGAAAGACACATTACAGACAATTAATGTATGCAGGCTTTTAATTGATATCTACAATGAAGCAGAGATGTTAGTGCTGTTGTTGCTTACTGAGATTAATGTGTTCATTTATGATAATTTATCCTTTTCTACTTTTGTACCATACTTTATTTTACAAGCTTTTGATAAAGTGTATGAAAGATATGACAGTGTTGCATGTTTTACTGTGCAATTGGTTTCTTTGCGATCTTTAACTCGTTTGGGAGAAATGTGTAACTAACTGAGTTAAACGATTACACACATTAATTAAATAATTATATAAAACACCAATTCTCCCTACACAGATTTAATAGGATCTTCAGAAGTTACTTTAGGTTATAATATTTAGTAGTTGTTGTGTGTAATATTGAACCATTTACATTGTGCTGAAGTTCTGCACTTGTTCATTTCAAAATGAATTAGTCTACTTCTGGCCTTTCTCTGTGAGGTGGCTCATACTGCCCCCTTATGGTTCAACATAACTGGGATAAACACAGGAATGAAATCATCAATACAGCCCATGCTTCAGCATCCCGATCTGCAAACACCCCCCCACCCCCCCTATCCCTTTCACCCTAGAACAACTAAGCAGCAGATTGGTGAACGTTGGATTTTGTGCAGCTTGTCAGCTCAGTGAAATTGTTATTCAACACAAAATAAATCACAAAATTAGAGGGATTTAGCAATTAGGTGGTCACAAACTAAAACCACATGCTTTCAAGACTCAAAAATGTAACTGGGCAGGGGTCGGATTATGGCAGGGAAATGAGCAGGGAATTTTTGACATGCACACAAGCTCTGGAAAGATACTCGGAGTGGAGAATGCCTAATTACACTAACCCAGGACGTGCACAGCACAATGATTCTGAGCAGCCACTCTGACGGCGTTCAAGGCTGCGTACTATAAAATCCTGGATTCCTACTCTATTTAAATGCCTCGTTTAATGAGGAATTTACCTAGAAGCTGCTAGATTTAAAAAGCTGATGTCAGGGCCTAGAGGTAAACTGGCTTGTGGACTCAACTCTTTTACTTCACCGTTTGGTAAACAAATAAGAAAGGCCAGTCCTTTCTAGCTGACTGAGGCTGTGCTGTGAGAGTTAAGAAGCCCTTGTGATGTCTGGCCTTGCCTGCCTACCCTTGTAATTGCAGAAAGGTTTTACAAGGAATGTGGTTCCCATACAGCTACTTGTTCCTGCGCAGCTATTTCTGGAACTTCTTGGTTTGTTAAATCAAACTTTCACAATGTGAAGGAAAGAACAGTAAACAATGGGGGAGGGCCCATAGAGCCCCAGGACTGTGGATCATCTCAAAACAAACTTTATTAGATGAACTGAGCATTATTCAGACAGTGGAGCACGATTATTAGTTAGATAAACTCAGCAGACGTTTGGGGATATGAACGGGGGTACAGTCTGGGTATCAAATCCCTCAGGGCAGTATTACAGCAAGATGATGTGAGATCTACATTCTGCTGGCTTTTAGTACAACAGCAACTCAACAGAGTGCTGCTCTTTGGTCACGGGAGAACTGCACTGCAAAGTGACTTTATACAACCTCACACTTAAATCTCTAGTCCCATATTTATTCCCAGTTTACTCCAAATAAAGCCCTGATATGCCTAGCGCTCCGCTGTACTGCACACAGGGCAATGCCCGTCTGAGAGCTACAGAAACCATTTGGTTGCTCTGCTTCTGGCCAGGTCATTCCTATAGTTTTGTTTCTCCACAAAAATGAGCCACTAAAACACATACCTGTGTCTTCACATCCTTGACCGCTCAGAACGAGCTGGAGAGTACAGATGCAAGCGCCCTAACCAACAAACACAGCCCAAGCGCACAATCAGCCCTGTTGTGTCTAGATACACAGCAGGGCTGTATGAAATGCAATGCCAAGCACGTCTTTTGTTTGTCTCAGTTGCTCAGTGTTTGTATCTCAGATTCTGGCTATGGTTTGACCACAGTCAGAGGAATGCTCTGCTCTATGGGAACCCGAGACACAGAGTCACGTGTCTGTTTGGAATTCCATGGTGCACAATGACAATGTATTCAGCTGATTCTTGGAACAACCACGCTTATTTTACAGAATACTGCTCAATTTATTTTCAAGATTCGCAATGAGGGACAGAAGGTATAAAAAAGTAGCATACAGCTATGACCAAATATTGAATTACATAACTTTTGGTAGTTTTCTACACTTCAGAAAAACTGACAAATTGAAAAATTTGACCTTTTTGTAACCTAACATGAAATACTGTACTACTATTATGGCTTCCAGTAGACTTTTGTGATATCATTTTGCAGTTAATTTGACTGAATTATGTTAAATAAAATATCTAAATTATAATCAGATAGTTTTTTTTTTTTTTTTTTTTTTTTTAATTTTGTAATTATGTCTCAATCCTACAATTGTAGGTGATGCAAAACCTTTGCCCACAGTAGTATGGTATTCTTAATGCAACGAATGCAGTGTACATGAAGACTGAGGTACAGGAGCATGCTTGAACCAGCTAGACATTCCCTCCCTGTACTTTTGCAGTTGAGCAATGTGGAAACACAGACAGGGGTTAACAGTCTCGGCTGCTTGGTCTGAATCACTTCTAAAAGCTTGTTGGAGATTCAGAGAGTTTAACCCATTAAGTACCAAATACATTTTTCTTTGAACAAAATCTTTGTCATTTGATACATTCTAAATCAATATTGTTTCACAGAAAGAAAAAAAAAAATCCTTCATCTTTGCTGCAAACTGCTCCTTCCTATTTTGTGGACAGTACTTAATATGTGCCTGTAATCAGACCAGTGACATTTCATGCCATCTATGAAGCTCAGCAAATTTAATTTAAACAAAGAAATGTATATTTTTTAGGCTTCAGTTTTAATTTTATAAGCATCTGGGCTATATCAAGGGCTATATTTGCAGAATGATCAGTTACACTTAGACTTAACTTTTCCAGTTAACAGAATTAGAGCAAATTGTCATAACAATATAGTTAAAGAGAAAATAAAATAACAGGAATTAGCCAGTTAAAAATGCTTCCAAAAATGACAAAGTAGCGTGTTATTAAATGAGAACAATGTCATTTACTGGGTTAAGACTTCCCACTACAGTTTTTTCTCTGCTTATTCATCACTCAACCTTGAAGAGACGCAAATCTCGCATGTTATATTCTCTCTTTAAGGTATTTTCTTTGATTGTGATCGTAAAAAGTTGATCCATTAAAAAATAAATAAAAATCTTGACATTTTATATTGATTTTGAAGAAATTAAAATAAATACAGCATCTAAGCTCTGAAGTCAGCATCATTCTGTTATTGTTTTTTGTACTCTGTACTGTTTTCTGAATAACAATGTCTGTATTATTGATAAAAAAAGTGTCAATTAACAAATCCATTTTTTTAAAATTAAAAACCAAGCTATTGTTGCAATAGTTTTACTTTATATAAAATACAATCATCACTGATTTATATCAAGCAAAGCCCCCGCCCCAAGTCTGAAGTAAATAAAGATATATAATCTTAAAACCACAATGTCTTGTTTTCAAAATTTATTGTTGAAAAATGTGTCTAAGTTTGTTAAAGTTTCAAGCTAAACTGTACAAAGAGAGCAATCTTTCACAAAACTAAACAAAAACATGGTAGACCAGTGGTACCCACGACGGGATAGTAAAGCAGACCACTATCAGCAACCACTGTGAAGATTTATTCCAATTATTATGTGCATTCAAGAAACAATGAAACTTTTACCTTGAGGAGATTGCAGAATGTGGTTAAATATTAGTAACATTTTAATAATTCAAGTATTGTGTGGCAGAGCAAAGCTCTGCCCTTTAAATTGGCAGGGATGGGGTTAATTTCCCCTACCTGCCTGGGTTTATTATGTTCAGGTGGCTGGGGTTGATTAGTTGATTAGGTTGATTAACGATCAATCAGCGCCCAGCCACCTGACATAAAAGGAGGCCTCTGCTTCTCATTTGGAAAGAGGGAGCTGAGGAAGCAGGTTGGTGTTTTGTTTGTATGTTTGAAAGTTTCCAATGAAGGCATTGCCCAGCCTGGAAATTGTTATTTTTTTTTCAAAAAAAAAATAACAATCCCAAAAATTCCAAAAATGAAAATAAATAAATAAATACTGCTCTGAGCCTCTAGGTGGTGCTATCCCACTTCTGACACCAAACGTGGCAGGCTGGCGAGTGGATAGAGGCCCAGAGACAGTCTGTAGTTAAAAAAAATAACTAATTTATTATAAATAAACACAAAAATGAAAGGGCACAAGGGCCAAAATAAAGGGATTTAAACACAAATAAAGCAAGACAAAAAGCAAAAATAACAATTTCCAGGCTGGGCAATGCCTTCATTGGAAACTTTCAAACATACAAACAAAACACCAACCTGCTTCCTCAGCTCCCTCTTTCCAAATGAGAAGCAGAGGCCTCCTTTTATGTCAGGTGGCTGGGCGCTGATTGATCGTTAATCAACCTAATCAACTAATCAACCCCAGCCACCTGAACATAATAAACCCAGGCAGGTAGGGGAAATTAACCCCATCCCTGCCAATTTAGGGCAGAGCTTTGCTCTGCCACATATAGGAAAACTGGAAAGGCTCAAACTGCTATGCAATGGGAGTCTTAAATTATTCCATCAGGGTTCAACTAAACACAGAACCATTCCTAAATAATATTTATAAGGAACAGTCCCCCGACCTTGCCTCTCAATATATGCAAGGGATCAGGAAGAACCAAGGGATTCCATTACCTGCCAGTTTGAATTAGATACACAGCAATATTTGTCAGCCATAGCCAGATACAAACCTTGGTATCTGTGTGCACTCCTCATTCTGCAGCTTCCAAATAAGGCTCTGATTCAATGAAAGGCACTCTTATCCCGCCACAACACTTTGAAGTCATCTAGAATCAAATCAGAACTAAATATTTTCATCCTCTAACTGCGAAGGTGTTTGGCGAACCCAGACGTGATCAGGTTTGAAACCTATATGTGTAAAATGAGCACTCAGTTTTTTTAGGTCGGTACGCAAGTCCGGATTTAGACTGATGACATGGAGAATAACTCCACTTTTTGTGAGGAAGAATCAGCAGTTTTGAGCAGACACTGAAGCGGGAGGCAGGGAGACATATCAGTGTTGCACAGCAATCACTGAACAGTCACTTCAGAGGCAATTTTTGCTAGAATAGAGCACATCCTACTGGCTTTAATGACACCCTCATTTAAGCACCTTTGACTGGTTAAAAGGCAATTTGGGATGGCTGTAAAATATTCCAGCTGCATTAATTAATGTAGTACTATTCTTCTTAACATCCACTTTGTATGTGATTGTATATTCTTACATCCACTAAGGACAGAGTGTTGTAAGGGGACAGGTTAATGGTTTTTCCCTAACAAGATAATTTCTGTTTAGTATTTTTTTAATACTGCCCTCCCTCTCTTGGGTACTGTATTATTAAAATGTGAATCGATTCCTCACAGGCCCAAGAGCCATTCCGTCACTGCCCCGTTGTTTTTGGCACTTAGTTTGATCCTCTGTCAAAGCTCAGTATTTTTGCCGGTGCTGGCAGTCTCCCATTCCATTCCAGTACAATAAATATTTGAGTTTCTCTCTGGAAATATTTGTTGAAATGGAAGCTGCACAATGGGGAAAGCACAACTTAAAAGAACTAAAAAGATCCCTCCTTTTTTCCACTCTGTTACCCTCCCCTCTAAAAATAGCTCCTTGGTCGCTGTTATTCCCTGAAACTTGCTGGGCACATTTACATTCCAGTCAGCCTCTTCCCACAATCCCACACTTCCCAGCAGTTTGCATGGATCACGACTTTAAATACATGTCCCTTAGAGAGCAAGAGAGTTCAGCAAAAACACTCTGTTTATTGTTCTCAATGTGCAAGCTCGATGCATTCAAAACTCTCTTTGATGTCTTATCAGTCAGTTATTAGAGCCATTTATGGGCTGTGACCCATAATTCTATAAAAAAAGGGTAGCACACTGTAACTGATGGCTTGGGTTATAACAGGTGACAAATTAAATTACATGGTTTTAAACTTCTGTTATCCTCTTAACAGAGGATCTTGACCCATCCACTATACAGTATAATCAATGGGGAAGGGAGGGTGAAATGCTGTTCATTTACAACCATTTATATTGTAGGGTTTTTTTTTTGCACAGAAGGGATGGGGGGTAAACTGCTTATGCACATCTACCATGTTAACTTATGTAAGGTCCTGGCAGTGCTGTGGTGTTGAACTGGGAAGTAGTCTGAAAAACACATATACACATTTATAAATGTATCCAAACTCTATCATTGCACAACATTACCCAACAACAGAAGCACACGATAACCTCAAGGAGTGCTGTGGGGAAGGCATGTCCGCCTACTGGAGCCGCAGTGATATCTTCACTCTCTGGCTCTGTGGGGTGCTTTAGCTTGAGGAGAACAATAGCCTAGAGGGATGTTAGCCTGTCTGTCACTCACTGCTGTCTCTGCACTGAGAGCTGTGATCTGAATTCTGGAGTGCAGCTTTGCTTTGTTATTGAAACAGCTGGCAGCTCAAACTGGCACCTTATAAGGCAGTCTGAGTTGAGGGCAAGGGAGTGTGGCCTGTGGAGAAGGGAGCTGTGCAGAGGCTGGGGTGGAAATAATTCTGTGATGGGAACCGGCTACCCCCTCTTTCCATGGGTTAAGGGGCCTTGCATTCTCTCACATGCTAGCGTAATGTATACAATCTAATGCACACGCTGTATATAACTGTGGAGGTGCGGCCCTAGTGATCAGGAAGCACAACACAACTATATGTAACTAAAGCTTTGGTGAGCACTTTTATTTAAAAGAATAAAGAAAACAAAAGTAAAGGAGAAAACACAAGCCTAGCTCCCACTGGAGCATTAACAAAGAAACATCTTTCTGTTACAGGCAAGAATAACAGGAGCTTGGTATCAGCTCCCAGCAGACGCACCCTCTCCTGCTGGAGTGCACATACTGAGAAGCCCGAGCCAGGAGATTTTATATCATGTGGCCGGTTTAATTGCACATCAATTAAACAATCAACTCAGCTACCAGTCTCCTAATAGGATACCCACATTGACGCTACCTGTTCCCTCGTTTCCAGCGTTGATCAGAGGCTGGAACCCTTTTGTTCTTTAATGCTCCCCCACCCCCCTGGCCAACACATTTATTACACTGTCCTCTGAAACTCATTACAGAGCTTTTGCCCTGCTACAATGACACACTCTATATGTAGCATATATATATATATATAACATTGAATTATCAAGCACAATAACACATTGTACTTGGGAGGGGGGGTTAATCATTCCTTTATCTGCTAAGTTTTTTGGCTCTATTAATTATTGGAGCTGCGACAGTGCAGATCCGACACTCTTACGAGTGTGTGCATGTTGTGCAATGTTCTTGGCAAGGTCTGAGAACATTATTCGTGTCAGAGCAGCACTGCTGCACCAAGCTTCGGTTCTCTTGCTAGTCGCTCTGCATTGCTGTCACATTAAGAGGAGCTAACGGCTGTTAGAAATGTTCCAGTGGGTTAAAGCTATGCACAGACCTGTTTAGTGCAGATCTGCAGTGACCCTGCTGCCATATGCACCCACAAAATCAGCTCAGCGACTGATGACAGTCTTGTCTTGTAACAGATAACCATGTACAACTGCACTTCTTATATGATCCAATGTAGTGCCTTGACTTAAAGCAGAATTTTACAAAGTACCACCCTATTCACCCAAGCTGTTTTTTTTTTTATCACAATACGGTTTACTGTACACAACGGTATGCAAAGTGAAAGTTCACTAAACATTAATGGTTGGTTTGACAGACCCTGATTAGCTCTAATCCTGCACTAGCGTATGTTACCTTGTGGAAGGGGCTGCAAAATGAGTGTTACAGAATCTAGCCCTTAATGTTTTCACCTGATGAACATACACATGTGGTCTAGAAGCTTGTGTACTAACTAAGAAACCCAAAACATTTTTACTTGAAAATTGGCAGCACCACTATAAAAGAGAGCGTCAAAGTAAATTCTGGAAAGTCTCTTATAAGTAATCTCAAATTCAATAATTACTCCTGTAAGGGGAGAATTGAACAAAGTGACCGGTTCACGCGACTACCTCTCAAGCGAATCTCCAAAGAAACAGACAAGATGTCTCTTTTTCAAAACCCTCTTTAGGTTACTATTGCTCCTGCCAAAGCAATTCAGTTTCTTACCTGATTTCAGAATCACTCTGGCACGCGTGCGCTACGCATTCCTGAGCGATTAAAAAGGCAGTGAATCAAGGTTTTAGTGCTGCTTTTAGTTATTGACCATCTGTTATATAATTCATTTTTCTAAATTTAAGGTGCTTTGAGGCTAGATGGAATTTGCAAGGGTTTGTTTGCCCTGCTGGATGGACTGTTTGACTGGAGGCAGTAGAATAGGGGAATAGAGCAATGCAGCTGTGATAAACACAGAGCTGCGAAGGGCTCACACAAGCATTAGACAGCTGTCCTAGTGTCGCCTCTGAGATGGAAAAATGGGAGGGTGCTTGAGTAGCTAAACCCAGAACCACTTGGAAATTATTGCAAACGTCAAAAAATGTAAGAGCAGGGATAGAAATAAGACTCCTACTGCAGAGTAGCCTCACCCATTCCAGCTTTTACTATGAGCTTGATTAGCTACAGTGTATAGGTAACAAGCTCAGGTGTGTCTTATTAAACTCCTTGTAAAACCATGAATGGATCAAACTGCTATGTAATGGGACTCTTATTTCCACTCCTGGTAAGGGATTTATAAAAGAAGGGTATCAAAATTTGAATGATCTAAATACCCACTCCCTTTAAATTATATACATTGTAATCCCATTTGTTTAAAAAAAAGCATTTGTGTCTGGTTTAACAGAGCTGATGAGTACTACTCTGGAACTATGTTACATCAAGTAACATTGAAGTAGTTCAAGACTGGTGCTAATCAGGGTTTGCGAAACCAGCCATTTTAACCAACCTTTTAAATGTACTGTATAACAAACTTCTGAGAGTGTATAGAAAGATCAAGACTGGAATAATATGGTGAGTCCACCAAAAAAATATGTTTGTGTAAAACTAAATTAATGCTTTTCTTAAAAAAAAAATTATAATAATTCTGGATCAAGCCGATCCAACCCAAACATGTTCCTGTGTGATGAAGGTGGGTCAGGCTCCTTTTGGAAGTACGGTTTTATTTCACCGCAGGAATTCAGAAAGAGCTTAACTTAGACTCAAAGGAAGCAGACAGTTTTTTTGAGAAAATTCCTTCCCTTAAGGTATTAAGAAGAAAACAAACTTCAAAAGAAACACACTGCTACCGTGTATTTAACAATAAAGTTACCTTGAGCAAACAGCAGCTGTTCTTTATGCAGAATGAGACGACCCACACCTACTCCTTCAGAGAGTATATTCACAGTGCATCTGAAATCTATTAACTGGATCACTACTGAGTCCAACAAAGCATCTGGATTTCATTTTTAACATGCGCTAGACGTTCCTTAGGGTTTTGCAGGCTAGAGAGTTTCACAATCTGAATCGTAGGGCTTTTAAAGCAGACAAAACCAGGAGCTTGCAGTAGCTTTCAGTCTTGCATTGCATCCTTGTATATTTCATGTATGGGGTTCATTAATCAGAAAATCAGCTAACCCCTTATGCAAGTGTACCATAGTAAAAGCACAGCAAAGTGTAATAAATCTCAGCGAAAGCTTGGTAAAGCATAAAAAATAGCGAGGTATGGTAAAGCATATTAATAAACATGGCAAACCATGGTAATAAGCATAGTATAACCACAGGAAAAAACATGGTAAAACTGCAAAAAATACCTTGCAAAAATACCGTAGTAAACTTGTATAAGGGACCAGACTGCTTCCATCTCCTATTCGTGCAGCAGGGAGCAACACTTTCTTCTGAACGGAAACTGACAGCTTTTGTTTCATCCTATGTTATCCTTTGAAGGCTTACAGCTCAGTTCTAATACATACAAAGCCTGGATTGGTTCCTTTTCTTTAACAGAAAAGAGACTTCCCAGTATTTTAAGTAGTGTTTTCTGGAGAACCAAAAACCATATCTGGTAATTCAATTAAAGTGCTGATTACAGAAAAAGCTATCGGGGCTCTGGTAAGAACAGGTTTGTAATTTCTAAAGCAAGGATGCTCTACTTTTATAATGCAAGAATCACTTGAACCTCCAACAGGGTCTACAGCACCAGCCCACAGCCTCCATATAAACTGGGAAAACTTGCAGCACAGTGATCTCGATACACGGGATGGTCTTGACCGGTTACTTGTATGATGCATGAGAAGATCAAACTATCTTTTAATGATGGAGATAGAGAGAGCATGCATTCTTACCAACTATAAAACACACTTACTCTTCATTCAAGAAGCACTTGGTGAAATGCAATGAGCTGCTTTGTGCCTTTGGTCTGGTGCCAGGATCCAAACAATGCTTCCAGCACCTCTATTACGATACATCATGTTCAGAAAGTATCCTGATTCTTCAATATGCTATGAATCACTACACCCCTATAAGCATACCTTTTATTTTATGCAATGTCTGAATTCACTGGTGGGAATTCACTTGCCCTTAACAAGCTATGTTTTAATAAAAAGCAGTTGCCTGTAAACCATCTTTTCCAGACAGCGTCCAGAGAGAGGACACAGTTCACTTATTAACATGTTAAGCAGATTTAGCATTGGCCTGAATGCTGGCACTTGATCATTTTAGAGACTCATTTCAGCAAGTTAGTTTTTAAACACAAAGGTTTGGGACTGGGTCCAGGGTAAGCTTGCCATTGACATGAATTACTGGAGAAACGTAGTGTACCATAAAAGGTGGTGATTTACATACTGTTTAGCAGGAGGTTTTCAGTGGTTACAATTGATGGATATACTCTATACACGGTAGGTATTTCCACTCCACTTGCAAAGTTTGCAGATCATTCAAGAGCCAACTCAAGTGCCTTTGTTGTGCTACCCAACAGCCCTGCACTTACATTAAACATCTTACCCCCACGGCAAAACCCGAGGCAGCTGGCTGTACAAGCTGTGATAGTAGAGAACTACATTTATGAAAAAAAAAGAAAGTAAAAATGTGGTACAATGAAACTACTTTAGCATGCAGCAGGGCGTAGCACAAAGGCAAAGAAATACAAAAAAAGGTGTAGTTCGTCCAACCAGCTTCTACATGATGTGATGCAGGTTTGTCACAGATGAAAAATATAACAGATGTATGTTAGATACAAAGACTGGTGTAGGTTAATAGAAAAAACAGGACTGTGTACGGCAGCAGGATCCAGATTGGCACTACTCTATAAAAATAGCCAACCTGATGACTGTTGCGTAACTGCTGAAATGAAAAAAGTTACACTATTATTATTATTATTATTATTGTTGTTGTTGTTGTTGTTGTTGTTGTTGTTGTTGTTGTTGTTGTTGTTGTTGTTGTTGTTGTTGTTGTTGTTGTTATTATTATTATTATTATTATTATTATTATTATTATTATTATTATTATTTAGGGTAGTTTTTAAACTATAAAAACTACACAATAAAAAATTAGAGCTGCAAGCAGGAATGCAGTATTATATTTTTACTATGTGTTTCAAATTCTAGTGAGATTTTAAAGAGTACGAAGTTTGTTTTAAAATCTGCATGTTTTTCATGGGTTATAATATCACAACAAAGCACAGTCATTGTCAGCCTATTTGAATTGGGTTCATGCTATCAAGCTGTGAGGATTCAGTACCACAGTGACACATCGGTACAGCTGTTGTGTGACGTGTTCAGCTACAGCTGAGAAAAATGTCTCCATGTCTCCATGTGATCCCCAGTCCTTTATACGACTAGAGAGACTAGAGATTACATTGAGCATTGGTCAAGTGATTGAAGTACAAAGTTGTCTTAAGGAACCAAGTTTTTAAATAACTGTAAATGTGTCCACAAACTGCAGTAGACTGTACTAAGCACATATTAGTCACTAACCTTTTGCAGGTGGGAAAGGGCTAACTGTCACTGGGTACCAGGGCACTTACCTGTTCCACTCTTATCTCGTACTCCCCGTTCAGTTTCTTCCCTCGAAAGTACTTGGCCCTGGAAGAGAAGATGAAAGACACAAAGCGTTATGGACACCGGCTCACTCTACTCAATAGGGGCACAATGTTTCACATATTGCTGCACTACACAATCTACTGTGGTCTAGTGCGTAACACAGCAGCCCTGGGCTTCCTCATCTGTGCTGAAACTCCATGACTCATTGGGAGTTGTAATCTGACAAAGCATATAGGGTAAGAAATGGAAAGAGTGCAAGAGAGCACACTCTCAACTTGAACAGAGAGGTAGCCACGAAACACTTAGAAACATATCAAAAGTCATTAAATTCTAACAAAAAATCTATTTGTTTTGCATGCTGTGTCACTGATATTTTGAGTGTGAGAGCCACACCCAGTGAAATTATAAAGTGGAGTTGCTGCTAATTGGTTCCAGTGGGGATGTGACTGATAATATCATTATGAAGCAATGTTATGAAGCACTAGTGAATGTCTATGTAAATCTCCTGAAATGCCTCCAATGCATTTTCATTGCATGGGCAAGTGACAAAAAGTCATTTTTCATGCTGTGTTTTGTATTTGGTGCAAGCAGCAGACTGTGGTCAGCGAGTGACTTTTGTGTTCTCAGGTATTAAGATCACCTCGAAAGTGATGCCTGGAGGAAGTCTCTTTACTGAGGGGCTCATTAAGCACTCAAATGAGAGGCAAAGTGATGTTTCTTATGCAGTGGAATGTTGGTGTGTATGATATGTTGTGGTAGGATGCGTGGGTGATTCACTGAAGGTCACAGGAGTCAGAAAGATGTAGTTGATAATGCCACACAGACGGACAATATTCATTACAATCACAAGGGGGCACCCTTGTGCTGTGGAATTAAATACCAACAATGGTAATACTGTGTTTGCTTGTACAGTTCATGTATAGCACTCACTGGTTCAAAACAAGAGCGTGAAAGCAAAAGAGAAAATAAGCACTGGTAACAAAACTACAAAAAAAATTCCCTCACTATCACTTAAAGGGTTGCCCAGACTCCCCAATATAAACTATAGAACGTCACTGTATGGGTACTGGACAATTTACTATAGTGGCTGTCTTTGTCCACCGTCTCTGTTGTCTCCTTCCTTCCTTCTCCGTATTCTTTTGTTCTCTTTACTGTAGTTCTTCTACTGTATTGTTTCCTGCAAGGGCTAACACAGGAATAGGAAAGCATCATTCCTATGGCATCGACCGCCCCCCCCAACCAATCAAAGAGACCGGAGAAACACACCCCCTGCTCAACCTCTTTGTGGCATCGGCGTGATTGGCAGGCAGGTCAAACAAGGCTGTTGACCACCCTACCCCCGCCCCGCATGATCACGCATGCGCCTATTAGCCTGCACATATTTATCCCATCACATGTATTTTTCTTTAAAAAAAGCAAAAACATTGGCCAGGGTGCCTGCGGGCTTGCCTGTAAGCTGCCTAGAGCTGCACTTTCCTCTGATGCTGTAGCTCTGGATTGGCTGCATGGCGAACCTGAAGAGTTTAAAGTAGCGATCAGCTGACGACACATGCTTTGGAGGTCAGCATGTGTTCGTCTTCGCCGCTCCTGAGTCAGCACAGGGGTGGTAGTGGTGAGCTGAGCCTAAATACAATTACACATTTTAAACTGGGAGAAAAAAATGGGGTAAAATTAATTGGCAACTACTACTAATTAAAAAAAAAAAAAAAAAAAAAAAAAATATAATAGTAAAAATCAAGTGCCTTGCCAACAAGGTGGCAAATGCCACGGTGTCAAATTGTAACTTTGTTCAGAAAGTATCATTGGGCACAACACCAAAGACAGCTGTAAGCGTGGAAGGATTGATGGGTACTTTAAGAACTTTAGAGTGTCTCAAAAACAGGTGACCAGAATGGAGCCAGCCAGCCCAGGACAGGTCCAGTACATATGTACGAGTGAGGCAGGTTCTTGTTTGTACCTGTCACAGGTGGGGTCCATGTCTGGGCAGATTTTGGCCAATCTGACTTTTGACAGATATAAACAATGTACTGTGAATTGTGTTAGCCCATGTTGGGTGTAGATTGATGATCAGTGCAAAGGGTATTTAAAACTTTGCATGAATTATGTACGCCACCCTTAAAGGAATTCATGAAAAAGCTCTCTGTAGTTACTAATGGGCTCACAAGGGAAGCTGTATGTGGGAATTGTAAAGTGGAAAGGCGCAGAACAGCATTTGCCAAAACAGCTCACTCTATACGAGATATTTTATTTTGGAACTCATTTCCTTCAGAAATTAGAAAGGTTCCATTTCAATTCGAAGACGACCACCACTATATTAGGTATGGGATATTCCTGCCATTCGGGTAGGTTTTGCTGAGCTCTTTACACGAAAGCTGCCGAAAGGCCCCTTCCTGGGATGATGCACTTGGTCCCGAGGGAATAAAACTGTCACTCACAGGAAGATCCTCTTCTTTTTCCCTGTCAAGATGGTAAGGTAAGACCTCTGTGTTAAGCTGAGCGTGTTGATAGAAAAGAGCTTCTCGAGGTCGATTCGAGTCGGTTATATTTCCCTTGCATTCATGCTGAAATATTTTCTGACAGACAGAAAATAAAAGGTTGTAAAAGACAAACAAAACACAGGACATGGCACTTTAGCCAAAATAAAGAGACAAACAAAATGGACTACACAGACAAACACGGTGTGCTGAAATTATTATATCTATTACTATTCCCTCCGTCTCCAATCCCCTTCTCCACTCACCGAACACACAACCACAAGTGAAAACATGCTGCTTTCTATGCAGCTGTACCGATCAATCACTCAATTGGTGTCTTGGTACAACTGCACTTGAATTAATAGGTGCAATTCCCGGTGCTCACATATTATTACATTTTACCTGCATGTGAAGTGCTGTGCAATCCTCGTGCCTAAATACAAATATACATTTTAAACACTCATGCGCATACCCCATATTATATTCCATGTACCAATGACCATACACCAACATTAACACACAACACGCAACATACAACACAGAAATACACACGGGCAGGGCAACATTGCCACACAGCCTACATCGCTTTGCGATTGCAGTCTGCTTAAAACCTTACAGCACTCATAGTTTTGTGTTTTCCTCTGCTATTGCAGTTTAAAAAGAAAAAGAGACGTGTGATCCTCCACCGGACCTTGGCTCTGCCGTATGCTGTACTCGCCAGGCTGTCCGGCCGGGCGAATGGTTTATCACACTGGACCGAAAGAACGCAGATTCCACGTTCCTATAGGTCCAGCACACAGGAAGTATCACAGTACAATTGGTGTTGGTTAAAAACTATTGGGTCTGATGGCCACGGCTTCATCACCAACCCAACTAGAGTTAATCCACAAGCGTCCGATCCAAGTGTGGCTCAGTGCCTTCGGCTGCACCCCAAGCGCAACAGACACCTTGGGCTGACCGTGTCTCGTCTATGCTGGTAAGCTCTACGCTGGTGGAGGCAAACTTCTCACCTGAGCGAAGGCGCAAGAATAGGAGTGATACACAACCGTCAATTGGTGATGACAGACGCACCCAACTGTGGTTGGGGGGGGGGCGGGGGTGGTCTGGGCAGGTAGAGGAGTTCGTGGTCCCTGGTCGGATCACAGTACATCCCTGCACATAAATGCGTGGAGCTGAGAGCAACCCAGGGCCTAAAAATTTTTGTATGCTTTCCCGCCTATACCGCTGCTCCCAGCTTTTCTCGAAAAAGTCTGGTTAGAAAAAGCGTCAGTTCTCCTAGTAGCCCCCAAGTGGACCAGGAGAGTATGGTTTTCGACCCTGTGCCAGCTGTTGCATGGCCAGCCCTGGGAGATTCCACTTTGTTGGAGCTCCTCAGTCAGACGAAAGGCTCTTTTTGGCACCCGGAAACCGGGCAGGTTCCGGCTATGGGTCTGGCCCCTGAAAGGGACCGCTAGCTAGCCCTAGGGCTATCAGATGCAGCTGTGGGTACTCTGCAGAGTGATAGGGCAGACTCCAATAGGTCTTTGAATACATGTAAGTGGAAGTGTTTTCAGGCTTGGTGTCTGACTAGAAGCCATGACTCCATTTCTTGCCCTATGTCAGTCATCTTGCAGTTTCTGCATGAACTGCTTGATGCTGGAAGGTGACCTTCCACCTTGAAGGTGTATTTAGCATTTAATGGCTATCTATGCTTGCCATGCCTCGTAGATTCAATGTCTCCAGGTGCGCATATTGTGGCTATCCGTTTTCTTAAAGGCGCTCTGAGATTACGACCTCCTAGGAGGACTGTTCTCCCCGAATGGAGCCTTAATATTACACTGGGGGCTCTCACGAAGGCCCCGTTGGAGCCCATATACTCCATAGAGCTGAAGTACATGTCTGAAGACAGCTTTTCTCTTGGCTGTCACCTCCGCTAAGCGGGTCAGTGAGCTGCTGGTGCTGTCTGTGCACAGCTCCTGCATGCGTGTTTCTGCGCACCAACCCTGCTTTCCTCCCCAAGGTGATCACAGCCTTCCACATTAATCATTCTGTGGAATTGGAGTCCTTCCTTTCAAGTCCGTTTACTTCAACAGAGGATGAGAGATTGAATTTCCTCTGCCCAGTGGGGGCATTGAGATGCTTCGTGCATAAGACAAGAGCTTTGTGTCAATCTGACCAACTCTTTGTCTGTGACAGGACACTGACCCTAGGACAGCCCCTCTCTAAGCAGCGTCTGTCACACTGGATTGTGGACACAGTCTAGACTGCATATAAAGGTGCTGGCTTGCCCCATCAGGTAGGGTAGCCGCACACGGCTTAACCACTAAATATGGGAGGTGTTTTCCTTTAATATACTCACCTTCCTTGGCAAACCAGTACCAGACAGGAAAGAATATACACTTCGGTGAATCCCATGCTCGCCACCAAGTTCTGTAGTAGGGGGAAAATCTCCTGTTGTATGAAATGACTGATGACTCTGATCGGTAGCAGCTCAAGAAGTTTATTACAATGCGCGCAAGGGAAGAGAAGCAGTTACATGAACACACCGCAGCAGTAACACAAACACACTCACTCTTAGTTTTAAGACGAGGTGGCTCAATACTTCTAGATGTTTAGCAGAGCAACACTGAGCAGACTAACACATCACTACACTCTCACACGAATACAGCAACCTTGAACACATTCTTTCCCTAATTTTTTGCAAGCGCAACTGCATCAAAAGCAAAACAGTCACTGCACTAGAACATTTTGTGTGAAAAGCATAACAGTAGCAAAAACAAAATAGTAGCAAAACAAAACAATATATGAGAATCAAAACAGTCATCTTGCACTAGACCGTCTTGCCTTGGAAACATCATGTGATCCTCCTTAACCCTGCAAGTGCCAACCTGGGTATTGGCTGCCTGTTCAACTACATCTTGGGGCCTTTTCAAAGGTGCCTCGATGTCTGACATTTGTACTGCGACTAGCTGGGATATGCCGCATACTTTCTCCAGGTTCTACCGTAATAATGTGGTAGACCCTGCTCTGTAGGCACAAGGGTCCTAACCTCTGGGTCAGACAGTGTTGTGCGTCCCTCATATGCTGCCGTTCCTTCTCCCTCGCAGATGCTTTGGTATAAATTATCCCATACCCAATGTAGTGGTGGTTGTCTTTGAATTGACAGGGAACATTAGGCTACTTAACGTAACCCTGCTTCCCTGAAAGAGAAGACAACCACCACCCGCGAGATCGCTTCGGTCGCCCTCACAGGTTCAATGGAAAAAAGAAAAGAATCTTCCTACGAGTGACGGTTTTATTCCCTCGGTAGGCGGGACCGAGTGCGTCATCCCAGGAAGGGGCCTTTTGGCAGCTCTGGTATAGAGAGCTCAGCAATATCTACCTGAAGGGCAGAAATATCCCATACCGAATGTAGTGGTGGTCGTCTTCTCTTTCAGGGAACCATGGTTACGGTAAGTAACCTAACGTTTTAAGGGATTTTTAAATATTTTGTAATAAACTTAAGGCTTGGTTGAAACAATCAATTATGCAATCATTAATTTATTCAGGATGTATTTGAATTTTAACTGTGTATATTGGATATTTATATTATATAAATTGTACTGTAACTTGGTTATGTAAGCTGCTGATATGTCATGCACTTTTAATAGGTAATGTATGACTAATGTTGAATGTATTTTATTTAATCAAATATTCAAAAGGAGATAATTTCTATATTTTAGAGTAGAAGCAATATGGAGATTTATTACAGTTGTCATCAATATCTGCCAAGGACTGTCAGTGGAATTTAGCCTACTGGCTAAACTGAAAATGCAATGCAGCTTGTGTCATGTAAGAGGCACTTATGTTATAATTGTACGTGTCCTTGATAAATAAATACAACAAACAAACAATCAATAATGGGGTACATGTTTTATATACAGTCAGCATATCTGATCCAATAAAATTTTGACTTCAGTAATGGTTGAACACGTGTGACGCATATCTGATCGTTTCATTTTGGCCAGTTCCAACCCTTATCTGTCTTTCAGGGAACACAAAAAAGATACAATATCAAAAATACACATCTGAAAGGACGGTGTTTTAAAATAAGTAGACTTCCACATAGATGTACTGTGGTTGGTTTTGTTGGTCAGTACTATATTTTCAACAGAAGTCGTATTTTAATAAGAACGATATGATTCTGAAAATATCACTTGCAAAAACTTGTAGTAAAACTAAAAGGCAATTTAGCAAAACCAAAAGATTAAAAAAAAAAACAGTTTCCAGAACTAAAACAGTATCCCAAGTTGGTATTCAAAATGTGGAGAATATAGTGTTCCATACGGTCCTAATGTCACAGTTCACTTGCAAATGAAAATGCACAAAAGCAACAAAAGATCACAGATAAAATATATATATATATATATATTTTTGCCCATTCTTCTTTGCAAAATTGCTCAAGCTCCGTCAAGTTGGATGGGGGCCTTTGGTGAACAGCAATTTTCAACTCTTTCTACATATTCTCAATTGGATTGAGGTCCGGGCTTTGACTGGGCCACTCCAGGACATTGACCTTTTTGTTTTTACACCACTCCAGTGTGACTTTGGCTGTATGTTTGGGATCATTGTCCTGCTGGAAGATAAATCCTCTCCCAAGTCTCAGGTCTTTTGTAGACTTCAACAGGTTTTCCTCCAGGATTTCTCTGTACTTTGCTGCATCCATTTTGCCCTCTATCTTCACAAACTTTCCAGGCCCTGATGCAGAGAAACATCCCCATAACATGATGCTGCCACCACCATGTTTCACAGTAGGGATGGTGTTCTCAGGATGATGTGCGGTGTTAGGCTTGCGCCAAACATAACGCTTAGCGTTGAGGCAATAAAGCTCTGTTTTGGTCCCATCAGACCATAGAATCTTCTTCCACTTGGTCTCAGAGTCTCCCATATGCATTCTGGTAAATTCTAGCTGAGCTCTGATGTGAGTTTTTTTCAACAATGTTTTTCTTTTTGCCACACTCCCATAAAGGCCAGTTTTGTGAAGCACCCGGGCTATTGTTGCTGTATGCACAGTGTTTCCCAGCTCAGCCGTGGAAGACTGTAACTCCTTTAGAGTTGCCATAGGCCTCTTGGTGGCCTCCCAGTGCCCTTCTCACTCGGTTTTTGAGGATGGCCTGTTCTAGACAGATTCACAGTTGTGCCATATTCTCTCCACTTCTTAATAATAGACTTTACTGTGCTACGGGGGATATTCAATGCCTTGGAAATGATCTTATATCCTACCCGATTGGTGCTTTTGAAGAACCATATTTCGGATTTTCTTTGAATGTTCCTTCCTCTTCATGATGCAGTTTTTGTTAGGAAAAGTAAGAACCAACTGTAGGACCTCCCAGAGACAGGTGTATTTAACCTGAAATCATGTGAAACACCTTAATTGCACACAGGTGGACTCCATTCAACTAATTATGTGACTTCTAAAGACAATTGGTTGCACCAGAGCTTATTTATGTGTGTCATAGCAAAGGGGGCGAATACTTATGCAATCAATTATTTTCTGTTTTATATTTGTAATTAATTTAGAACAATTTATAGATTTTATTTTTCACTTTGACATTATGGACTTTTTTTGTGTTGATCAGTGGCAAAAACTCCTAATTAAATCCACTTTGATTCCATGTTGTAACACAATAAAATGTGGAAAAGTCCAAGGGGGGTAATAATGTAACAGCTAATCATTAAACAGTTTTAGATACTGTGATTATATTTATATATATATCACAGTATCTAAAACTGTTTAATGATTAGCTGTTACATTACCCTAGCTTGTCTTGTTCGCTTTGTTTTAGCTGCATTTTTGTAAAGTGAAACTGGAGGAAGTGATGTGTAACTGCACAATATAAAAGACAGACTGATTTGGCATTAGAGAGAATAAAAAAAAAAAAAAAACGCAGGCTGTGACGGTTATTCAGATGAATTGAACACTGAAGAGATGGGGTTTGTATCAGAAAACTGGTGAAGGAGTCGTAGATCGCGTGTGACTGGTAAGTGCATTAATTTGTTACATATATATAATGGGAATTAATTTTATTCTTAACACAAGGCTGGCAAAACGTGACTGACGTGTATCTGGGTAATGGATATCCGAGTGCCGACTGTACATTGTTGTTTTTTTACCCTTAGCACGGTCATGTGCTCTGAGCGTGGCATGACATCTGTACTCAAGATAGGATGCACTGACCAATCCTTAATGCTCACTGGCTGATTTCTAATATGCCATTTAATATAAGCAGCACAATCCTTCCCTTGCATAGAATAGTTTTTAACCATATGCAATATATTTAATATATGGTCTATATATTTCATACATTTAAAATGTACAGCTTTACAATATATCTAGTATATATATATATATATATTATATATATATATATATATATATAATATATATATATAATCTATTGAAAATGTATTTTCTTTCTACACTGTGAGGCTTCTGTTCTCTTTCTCAGCTATGGTTTTCAGTTCTGTTCCGTGGGTGATCTGTTGCACACTAAGTTAGCCTATTGAAGCCCTAGGTTACTCATCTCTCTTCACAGTGTCCAGTCAGTGGTGATTCTAATGCAAAGCACTTTAAAAAGTAAAGAGGTTTTTTGTGACCCAGCTCGCTGCAGCTGATGCTGATTGGACAAATTAGACCTCACAGTGAAAGGTCACAGCCAATAAAAATGTATGGTGTCCGAGGGCCAGGATAAGAGAAGACAAGGCTGTGTGTGTCTGGACAGAACAGGACTGTCTTCGGGGAGAGGTTTCCCAGGAAAGGAGAGGCCTCTCAGAGGAGTGTGGAATTTCAATGACACCCTTCTCAGAGATGCAGCCCTTGACACGGGAACAATCTAGAAGAATCCCTGACCCTCCCCGGGCCCCAGTTAATACACCAGGACCACTCTCTGTTTCATGTCTATACTGTAAACAGAGAGCTGCTTACAGAATGGCTTACAGTGGGATAGTAGATTATTTGTTGTCTTGTTTCAGCAGTTTATTTCAAGTCGATTGCAGTTCCTCTGCCTAGTTAGATTGCTGACAGTAAATGGATTTAAGGTCAAAAATATAGTAGAACCTAGGCTTTACTATGATTTCACTGTTTTATTGCACTTGGCCGTGCTTTTACTATGGGGAAACTTGTATGAGGGTTAGTTTGCCATGGTTTGTTTATAAATATAAATTTACCATACCTTGCCAGTCTTTACAGTCCTAGCCTATGCTTTACCCTGCTTTCACTTTGCTTTATTACACTCTGCTATGCTTTTACTATATGAAACTTTCATAAGACAAATGATACCTGGGTGATAACATTTATTTTGTACAGCCTATTTGTTTTACCTTTAACTTGCAAAATATCTAGATTCCCATTTAATTGAGTGTAAAGAAGAAAGTAAGTGCAGCACTGGCTGTTTTGGAATAGTCATTATCATTAGTTCAGTGGAGGGAAATGAAAAGGCTCAAACAGTAGCAGCCCCCTCCTGTTTAATTAGCTCATCACTGCTACTCTGCCTTGCATTGTTGCATTGTTCCATGGACTGCTTGCAGAATGTCCTCAGCCTTTCACGCATTATACTGGAGAGTCCTTATTACTGAAGCTCTGAACCCATTCACCTTCACAAATCACAAGAATTGCTGGCAATGGGAAGGGTAACACATGGTTACGAAAAGCCATTCAAAACACAATACAGGCATTTCTTGTTCTAACACTTTTTTTTTTTGTTTTATCAGAAAGCCTGACCTGCAAGCAGAGATTTTGTTAACCTTGTCTTGTACCAGATGTTGGGTAGTAAAATGAAATAACTTTTTTTTTTTTTTTTTTTTTTACTTTTGCACTGGCTGCTCGATTTACAAACAAGATGAAATACATTCCTTATAAAAGTGTACCACAGTAAAAGCATAGCAAAGTGTAGCAAAGCACAGTGAAAGAATGGCAAAGCATAGTTAAACACTGTAAGGACTAAAAGTTATGGTAAAGCATATTATAATTAAACATGACAAACTAGGGTAAACTATGTTAAATGCATACTACAACCATGGGAAAAGCATGGTAAAATAACAATAATCCCATGCAAAAAGACTGTGGCAAACCTTTCTAAGGGACCTTTTCTTCTTAAAGCTCTTGGACTGCAAGGTTACCAAAAATAAGGGCATAACCGGAGAAGCTACTGTGGCCCAACAAAATGAAATAAAAAATACAAAACTGTACTGATCTGCAGTGCATGTATCCCAAAACAGATAAACTCATTGTCAAATATCCACCTTTTTATTAAAACCCAGGATCTAAAAAAGCCAAAGCATATCCTATAATACAAGTGTTCACAAACTTCTTTGGCTCAACATTTCAATACCATCTGACTGCAAATGCAACATAAACTTGCCTGTAAAATAAAACAGGAGCAGCATGGTTTATCTTACTTATATAGGAGGAAGAAAATATATCATACATTAGGGGCTGATTGAAAAAAAAAAATCAAAAACTGCCTAGCGGCCAGACAATTAATTTGCACTGCGACCTATGCAAGCTTAAGAGCAATGCAAATTACTCAACACACACAAATAATGAGCTGCAATCATGATAGAGGGTCGCAATGAGCGCCGCCTGTGCATCGGGGTATTTAGCGACCGCACTTACAGCCCCGAGGTGAGGTGAGTTAGGAGTATAGGGAGCAGTAGACACTGTATGAGATTTGTGGAGCAAGAAAATCAAACCGAAACTAAATATACGTATATTAGAGGAAGGGCAGCAAAGTACTCTTGGCACACAGAAAATAAAAGTTTTCTCAGAGGGAGCTGAGAGTCCTTATGGATGAGGTCACTCAGCATGAAATTTAGTTATATGGAAAAGCCTCAGCCAAAATCAGTTATGCTACCAAAGAGGCCACATGGTCCCCTATAGTGGAGAAAGTCAATGCTGTTGGTGTTAACAGGAGGACAGTCAGCTAGGTGATGAAAAGGTGAAATTCAGCTATTATGTCTAGGATAACCTGCATCGTGAGACAATCGCGCCTTAACACCACATCCTATGGCATCCCAAACAAAGTCACCCTGGGTTTGAATATGCAGGGTCTTCTCCATCTTGCCCTTCTCGTCTAAAAGTTTTCATGCCTGTCCGCAAGAGCCAAGCGTCGCTGCATCAGGAAGTGCACCACAGCAACCTCCTGAGGCCAATGACAGGTCTTGGAAGGTGTGTGCTTTTAATACCTCTTAGTTACTTACTTGTACAATGGTTTGTTTGCACTTTGTAAGAGGAGGTGCAAAGTTTTTGGAGGGTCAGCAATTGCCTAAGTGCAAGGCAAAATCATTACATATCATTATCGTTTATAAAAGGCTTCTGTTACAGTGTTACTTCTGTTACTGTTTTTTAGTTGTCGCTAATGGTTTTCACCCCAGTTTTCTCCCCAGTTTGGAATGCCCAATTATTATTTTTATCCCGGTTCACCACTGCAACACCCGGCGACTCGGGAAACAGAGGCTGAAACACGCGTCCTCCGAAACGTGTTTCTGTCAATCCATCATTTTTCGCACTGGGGATCCATAGCGAAGCCACCAGACCTAAAGTGCCGGGGGACAACACTGATCTGAATGGCTCCACTGCAGTCCCGCAGGCGCCCTATCAACCACAGGGGTCGCTGGTGCGCAGTGAACTGTAGATTGTCCAGTCGACCTAATCCCTCCCTTCCCAGGCGGCGCTCGGCCAATTGTGCGTCACTCTCTAGGAACAAAGTCGGCAATGACATAGCCTGGATTCGAACCTGTGATCTCCAGGCTATAGGGTGCATCCTGCACTCCATGTGGAGCGCTTTTACTGCTGTTTTTGTTTTATTAATGCTGGCAACTAAACTCTAGTGGTAAAGAAATGTCTTTTCTTACGAGGGAGTAATAGGTTTATGCCGATTTGCTTTTGCACTGCAATGTCCTCCGATATCACTGGGTATATCACAACTGCTGAATGAAGCATAAGGCAACTGACGTTTAAAAACAGAATACACTGGAGACTACGATGAGTCACTAAGGCAAGTTTCAGGGATGCTCAAGAGGCATGACGAACTCAATTGAAATTAAGTACGCGTTAGAGCCGCACTTCATTAAATTCGATGAACCAATTGGTTTCATACTGGCGAACCGAAAGAGTATCACACTTATTCCAAAAGGTGTCTTAAATAAAATTACATCGTAGACAAATGATGACATATTGTTATTATAAAGAAAAACTCAGTTATTTGAGAAAAGTAGGCCTACACAGCACAGTTCGCTCGTGTCAAACAAATACAATACAAATACACAGCTAAACAAGTTTGAATAACATTTAACCATCAGTCTCCTTTATTGTAAAAAATAAAAAATAAAAATAATAATAAAATAATAATAATAATAATAAATCTGAATTTAAAAGGTTTTCAGCCTTTAGGGACTGTTTTTACACTTAAGATCTACCTGACGCACTATAATCTAGTCTCCGGGGCGCTCTCTGTTTTCGGAAGCTGTAGTGCCGAGGACAGATCAGCAAGCAGATTCCCTAGATAGAAGCACGATTTCCGGTTAATTAAAAAACAAAGCTCTGTGCTGCTGCTGGGAGTTGGGCTATGATACATTTTTTATAGCTGCATTTCTATTAAGTCGAGTTACAAGAACACAAATCACAGCATCCCCATTTAGTAAAAAAAACGCCTGTCACTGACAATTATAACATTGTATTGTTGTTTTATTTCTGTTTAGATTTGCCCAAATGTATAAGAGGATCAAAATAAATTGCTCAGATGAAACTAACAGAAGAAGTCTGCGTTCACGTTAATATTGATGCAAACGAGGATTGATTCACATGGTTTATTTATTTTAGTAATACGTACATTGGTATAAATAAATACATACACATACATACATACATACATACATACATACATTAATTAAAATGTAATGTGTGTTGAGCTAAATCACAATACATGTATTTTAAATTCAGTTTGCATATTACTCAGGATTTTATAATTTTAAAACTATTTAAGAAGTTCTTAAAAAGAAATGTAGGACGATTGTAAGAAAAATTGAAGAATTGAACTTAAGAACAATCTTAGGAAGATCTTAACTATTTTTTAAAGAACTTTAAGTTTTGTCTTAAGAAGACTTTCAAGAATGTGCCCCCTGGCTTGCTGCTCCCCCATGGGCTCTGTCATGATTGACTGGGATTGTGGGATACACGATACTCTTTAGCATAACATTTGTGTACATTAGCATTAAGTGCAGCTTAGTTCAGTTCACTGCTGGAGTTTCTTATGAAACCTCGAAGTGCTAGCATGAAAAGAGCTTCGAGGTTAACTTACTTGTTTCAGGCAGCGCTCTTGTACTTAATTGGCCTTGAATTGAGTTTGGCACACCTCTAGAGCATCCGCCCAAAACTGGCCTTGGTTTTGAAAGAATGGATTCTATTTTTTGACCATGGACCATCACACTCAGTTGATTTTAGAATAGTTGTGAAACTGCATTGGTGCAAAATGAAAGACGACAAGGTGAGAATGCTGTCCCTAATACCACAGGGAAATCTATGGATATGAAATTCATCCAGTTGGGGATGGACTGTAAATGAAACCTTAAAGTGGTTGCAGCTAACATAATCCCTCACATCCCAGTTCATCAGCTTGCTTCACAGATATTAAATGTGCAGTTTTTTAAAAGGAACACATGTTTCATTTAATTATTATTTTATTTGACTTCCTGCAGTACACATGGTTCAATAAATCTCTCTTGCTTATCCTTGGACATTTCACCTAAAGAGGGAAACTGTTTCCACCTCTTAAATCCCTTCTTTCCTGTCATTAGCCAAACAGCCGCTTCCTTTATTGAATGACATGCTTTGTAGCCAATAACATTCTTTGATCCTGAAGGCAAAGGTAAAATGACCTAGGAAGTGAAACCATAACAGACTTTCTGAAATGAAACCAAGCAAACTGAGAATGTTCTTCAACCTGGTGTACTGTAGTAGTAGATATCATATTTCAAACTGAAAATCCACGATTACTATAACATCTGTTTCTGTATATGAATGGAACTGCACAACAGATATGGTTTAGGAAATGATTATGTGAGCAACAACCACTTGAAATCAACAGAAATCAAAAAGGAGAAACATTAAGAAGATTTCCCTTGGATCAGTGTGTGCAGGGGATCAAACAAACTCACAGTTTAATTAAAAATGACAATGAGAACCAGAATTAATAGTTCTTTGATTGTAGTGATGAAATAACACCACAAATCTCAAATGTTACAGCAAACAACAACATAGTATATATAAAAACATGAGATGTGCCACTATACTAGTTAAGTCGGGTTGCTTTTCATTCTGTTCCATTTCCAATTTCATTTTACCCAGTCTTCAGGGTCAAAGAACGTTATTGGCTGCAAAGCACATCAGTCAACGGGGGAATCAGCTGGTTGGTTAACAACAGGAAAGATGTAAACAGATTGTAGTAGCAGATATCAGATTTAAAAAATGAAAACATTTGCTTTAACATATTTCATTCTACAGTGAAAAATATATAGTGAACAGAAATGCATAGGTAAGACATATTTACAATTTATTTTTAGTATATCCCAACTATTTTTAAGGATGGCCCCCTTTTCCCATCAAATGGCCCGGTGTTCCGACATTACCCCCTTAAAAAAAAAGTCCTGGTTTACCAGAGCCAGACAGCACTCCTTGTGTTGAACAATCTCCAGTCGTATTAAAATATAGTTCCAGAACAACATTTTTCTATTAGGTGACTATACTAAATGAAAAGAATGCAAAGTGATAGAAATGAAGGGTAACAATATCAGTACATAGAGCAAGCAGTTACGTCTGGCCAGACGTTGGAAAGAGAAAGTGTAGGTGCAGTGGTTGAGCAGCAGTTAGAGGTTGTTGTTTTATATTAGTTTAATGTGAAAACAGTAATAGTGCAAAAAGCAATATATTTTAAATAAGAAGCAAGAACATTTGAACAGTGTCCCTGTTGTGAGCTTGGGAAATCTAGTCAGCCTAATTATTTTGTTGGCTACATTATAAGCGCATTAGGAGGTGTGCCGGTAAGTATCAGGAAGGAGATTGGATGGCAATGCAAGCTCAGGAACTCATGGTCCTCAGTAATTACAGTAAATAGGTTTCATGTAACCTAGGGACACACGCTGTGCCTCTTTGGAGATACGCAAGTTGAAGGAATTCTATTATCTTGCTGTAATTATAATCATATTAAAGAATGATATCAAGGGATATTTTGAGAATAGCTTTTTTTTTTTTGGTTACCATGGAGAGCTGAGCTACCGTTATTCAGAAACCTTAGAGCATACCAACTAGGTTTTGATTTTAAAAAAAGAGACACAAAGCTGTACAGGACATATCTGACACAATATTCACAATCTGAAGCTCTTAAGTTCCTAAGTTATTCTTATTGTCTATTTTGTCACATTAGGAAGATGCTCATTGGCTGATACACAGAAGATTCAAGCGTAGCTTCGAGAGCTATTTGAACTTTTTTCCCTCCTGTTTTCTCTTCACCTTTCCTTCTTTCTCTCAGTTCCTTTCCACAAAATGATAAGTGAATGGACATTAACTGGAAAGGACACGCTGTTAATGGATTGGAATTACTGCTAACATGACACAAAGGAAGCCCGTCACTGAATGTAGCAGTTGACAGGATACAGTGTGTCAATGTCCCAACCAATTAATAAATCAGAAGAGATGCAAGTCAGTTTACTGTGTGAAGCCAAGCTATGCAGAACTTGCAGCACCACTAAGACAGATCTGTAAAGCCTTATTAACTTTATTAAGGGCAAATTATCTTCAAATTACACGTCATCAGTTGGGGAGTAATCGATGAATCGCGATACTTTCTTCACATGAGATACTGTATCTTAATAGAGGTATGTATGATTTGTCTTGTGAAGACCAAAAGCATAGCATAGCGCACTGTAGATAACCAAGTGGTTCTTGAATAAGAATAGGTGTGGTCTATAGTGAATAAATACATACTCTCCTTAAGCTAATTCAATTATTTAACAAGATAGTCATTAAAATGACCATTTGATGATATGATGCATCCTACAATTAGCCCATCAGGACCCTCACATGGCTCGTGATGAATACTGTATCAAACCTGCATATTGCCATACGTTTATATTGTGATGTGTGTGTATCATTACACGCCTTATTGTTAACAAGTTATTCATGGGCTACACTTCTTACTGTCTAAAAACCCACTTATGATCCATGCAATCATTCTACACGGTTCTTCATGAAATGTATTGTTTTTAGGTGATTTACAGAGGAGTTCTGGAGCTGCTCTTCGTTCTAGCTGCTCTCCGTAGGTCTTTATATCTTGAGCACTCGATGGTGCTGGGTATTACTTCGATCAAGACACTATGACTGGTCTAGCACATGTTACAAAGGCTGTGTCTGATTGCTTGAGCTGGATCCCTGGACTGAAGCTATTCGGTACCAGATAGCAGCAACAACTTCCACGAGCCTCTAGTGAAATCTTCCAAATCCAAGAATACAAACCAAGAACCAACAGATCTTCAGCTGAAGGAATGATAACAGATCTAGTGCTTATAAAAGAGGCCCTTGCAGAAGCATTGCAGGCTTTACTGCAGGAATGAGGTGCAGCGAAGCATGTCCATCGGAACAGTTATGGTCATTGTCTGCAGAGCTAGAGACTCACAATGAAGCACACTGTTGAGTTAAATAAAGCATCAGGCTGCTGAAAGGTTAACAGCAGCTCATAAAATAGCAACCAGACCTGACTTTCCCAACCGCTTTGCAGCAAAGGCTCCATAAATCCCTCTCGCCGCTCATTTTGATCAGACTGGAAATAGCTTGGGTGTTGCTGCCTGTGGGTTAGATGTGTTGTTTCTTTCGGTTTGCAGTGTTCTCCACAAATTAGGGAGAGGAGAGGACTGGTGTGGTGGGTTTTATGTCTGCTGTTATTTTAAAAAAAAAGGAAAAATGGACTGGGGTACGATTTCCACAGCAGCTTTCAACAAAGAGGTGCTAAATATGTGAGAGCTGGCATTTTAATTAAATGTCTGCCAGTTTCCAAAAGGAAAGAGAGACTATGGCTGTGTATGTTTGTAGGATGTGGTAAGGTGTACATTAATCTATTTTTAAATTGACTGGAATCCTCCTTTTGTAAATGGCAAAAGCATGTTATGAAAAAAAAAAAAAAAAAAACACACACATTATATTAGGTGTAAGACAGTGGTCCTGAATATACAGTCTTCAACAGAACAGGCTCTCTGCTGTCAAAAGTATGTCATCATGATGGACTTCAACAGTATGTGAAATAATGAAGCAGTAAGCAACATTACCACGGCCCCCCTTTTCTTGTTGCAGATATTTTGGCTCTGATTGTATTTTGTGTCCAAAACAACCCAGCTTCTTCCTGGTACCCAACCCCTTCATGTGTTTCAACTCACACTGCAGCAGTTCAGCACTAATGAACCCGACTGACTTGCAGCACAGGTGCCAGGACGTAGCAGTTTAGCCCTTATAAAAGTGAAATCTCGCTATTTTGTAGATTTCCCATGGTTATAATATGCATTTATCATAGCTTACCCAGGTTTGCCATGTTTATGAATATGCTTTACCATACCTCGCTGTGCTTTACAATGCTTTATCATGCTTTCACTGTGCTTTATTACACTTTGCTTCATAAGGGATAAGCTTCCAGGTGCCCAATCACTTCCACTGTTGAATGGCTCTAGATGACGCCAGCTCTTAACCCTGTAAAGATACCTTGGCTGATCTAGCCTGTGTTACATGTATTTGATCGCTAGAGCTGGATGACTAGAGTGAAGTGACTAGGTACCAGGAAGCAGAAACACTGAAAATATGCACCATATCTGCTACTTCCTGGTAGCTAAATCACTTCCTGTGGTGTACTGCCTAAAAAAAAAAATTAAAAAATACACACACACACACACATACATATATATATATATATATATATATATATATATATATATATATATATATATATATATATATATATATATGTGTGTGTGTGTGTGTGTGTGTGTGTGTGTGTGTGTGTGTGTGTGTGTGGCATTGCATACACTGGTCTCATTTGGTCCTTATGCTCGTGTTGGCCTAAATTTAACTGCATTACACTGAACTGACAGCAGGTGGCAGTCATGCACAACATAACGACTGTTTTGTCGTCTAAATTCAAGTGTAAAATATTTAATCTTTAGCCTTTCATACTGCCTGTATAGATGCTATGGATGTTGAAAATGCAAGTTTTTAAATGTGCCCAAAAGCTAATTAGACAAAAATGGAACAGCAACTAGGGAGAATAAAAACAACTAAGAATAAAGAGTAATTTTAATATAACAATTGACAACAATGTCAACCTTTCCAACTTAATAACAACTCTTTTTTTCTAATGATAACTTGTCAGTGTTTAATTCGCAAGCGGGTTGCCGAGTCATGCCTCGATATATGTTTCTGTTATGAGATCATTCTATAGTATTCTGATTATTGTATCAGATTCTGTCTCAGAATCGAATGTACTACAACGGGTATCAATGGTAGCCTGCTCTTATCGGACAGTTTGTTACATTTTCTTCAGTGCAACAGAATGTCAGTCAACAAGCACCCAGTCATGCTCAGTCCCTTTGGCGTCATGTTAACTCAGGAAACGCAGTTCACTATACAGTGACTTATTTGCCTTGGGTTAGAGTGACATCTGGTGGTGGTTCTCTGTATGACATTTTAAAATAATGTTGATGTCATCATATGTCTCCAGCTCTCTGTGTAAAAGTGTGAATATATATATATATATATATATATATATATATATATATATATATATATATATATATATATATATATATATATGATCTGAACTTTCAAATTGGTGCAGCTCTAGACTCAAGATAAAAAGAAACTTGTCGTGAGCAGGGTTCACAACAAAAACAACATGCATTTACAGGACGAAAAAACATAAATTGCAGAAATTAAAGGTCAAAAGGAGAGGATTTTTGAAAAGAATATTGATTCTGACAGTTGTGAATAAAAACAATGTATCCCCGTGTCACAATGAAGTGCATACACTCACTGTGCCACCTTACACACATGACGCATTCATTCATAAGTTAAGATGAACAGCAATGAACACTTTCATCTCTTACAAAAGTTTCCCACAGAAAAAAACACAGCAAAGTGTAATCAAGCATGGTGCAGCATAGGTAAACATGGTAAAGGATAGGGAGGTATGGTAAAATATATTAATAAACACGACAAACCAGGGTAATGAAGGTAAATGCATTGGACATCTATGGGAAAAGCATGATAAAATTGCAAAAAATACTGGGCAAAAATACTGTGGTAAACTTTTATAAGGGCTGTTCCTTTACAGAAAATCTAGATAGCAAGTTACACAGTATTATACTAAATTATATGCTTACATAATTAGCGTTATATGCTTACATAATTAGCAATACGTGCCTACAAAGAAACATGTACTGAAATGCCGCTTAAGCAAACAAATGACCAGTTCTACACGATGAAAACAGACCTGTCCACTTAAAGCTCACCGAGGGCTTACCAGTCAGTGTGCACGTCGTCGATGACCAGCAGGATCTTGGGTTTGCGTACGACGGGCGTGGCGTTTGCCGGTGGCTCCGCCTGTCCGGCAGCGCCCGGTGTGCTCTGCTTCACCACATTGGACAGGGAGCTGAGGAAGCCGCTCCCAGTGGGTGGAGCTGAGGCCGGCGGCGGCTGCTGCTGCTGCTTGCGCTCCATCGCCGGGGAAACGGGGGAGCTAGTGGGGCTCTCGGGCCGCTGCAGGTCCATCATGTAGCCGTTGGGCAGGTTAGCCACGAAGCTGCTGTCCGAGAGGCGTCTTCTTAGGAAATTCATGATGACAACACAGTG
Organism: Polyodon spathula; assembly: GCF_017654505.1. Classification (NCBI taxonomy): domain Eukaryota; kingdom Metazoa; phylum Chordata; class Actinopteri; order Acipenseriformes; family Polyodontidae; genus Polyodon; species Polyodon spathula. Next base: position 34,691,707 of record NC_054540.1, on the reverse strand, counting down.
TGATGAGTAGTGTGTAAGAGGCACACAGAAACTACTCTGATGCACTTTCACTTCACCCTGTAAGAATTGAAAATCAAGGTCAATTTAAACTATAAGCAGGTTCAGTTTAATACTACATTTCTTTTGAAATGTTAGGAGATTTTCATTTTACATTATTTAAGTTGATATAGCTCAATTTATGCCATCCTATCTCAAATCACTTGACAAATAGAAACTAGAAACAATAAATACAACAAAAAATACATCAAAAAAATGCCTGGGCTATGGACCAAAAACCTTACACCTCATTCATCGACACTCCTTGCTAATTGAACTGGAATTAGTAGATGGTGTCAATACCCATGATAAAGAATGTCCTTACCAAGTTTCATCACAACTGAAAAAATAATCATCAAGCCCCCAGCTTCCCTTTGGCATTAGTAGAAAGCTTGATTCTTGTAATTGTTTGTGATAAGCCCTGCCTACAAGATGTAGCAAGACCAAAAAAAAAAAGTATGCCAGGTACTGCATATCCTAGAGCCATCATTAATATGGAGAGAGTAGTTCCCCATGATCAAATCACTATAAATCTAACGTAACAGACAGATGGACAGCTGCCTTCATGTACATCCAGATTCTGGTGCTCACAATAGTTTCTGCTGAAGTATATCCAGACTACATTTTATCACAGTTGAATGAAAATATTTCCCAACATAAAACCAATGTCACCTTACAATAACTGATTTTGAGTTTCAGTGTTTTAAAATAAAATAACGAACAGAACGAAATTTCAATGTACCACTTGCAATTCAGTAATATGACAGAATTGGCCAGGGGTCTGAATACTTTTGCAAGGCACTGTATATACACACACACACAGATGCCTCCAAAATTATTGGCACTCTTGATAAACATGGGGAAAAAAGGCTGTATAAAATAAACACAGGTAATGAGCTATATTGTAATTATCCAACATGGGGAATACATTGGACTTTATTAATGATTCAAGGGAATCAACCAAATTTACACATTTCTCAAATTAGAAATTTATTTCCAAATAAATTAAGTGGCACCCTTGTTTTCAGTACTTTGTGCACCCTCCCCTTGCAAGGATAATGGCATTGAGCCTTTTTCTATAATTTTTATGAGATTGGAGAACACATTGGAAGGGTTCTAAGCCCATTCCTCCATACAGAATCTTTCCAGATCCTTCATATCCTTCGGTCTGCGCTTATGGACTGCCCTCTTCAATTCAAACCACAAGTTTTCAATAGGATTCAAGTCCGGAGACTGAGATGGCCATTGCAAAATATTGATTTTGTAGTCAATTAACCATTTCTTTGTGGATTTTGATGTGTGCTTGAGGTCATTGTCTTACTGGAAGATCCACTTGCAGCCAAGTTTCATCCTCCTGGTAGTGGCAACCAGGTTTTTGGCTAAAATGTCCTAGTACTTGGTAGAGTTCATGATGCCATTGACCTTAACAAGGGCCCCAGGACAAGTGGAAGCAAAACAGCCCCATAACATCAAAGATTGTGGCAGGGTGATTGCCCTGCACAATGGGTAATTGGTGCTGGTGTCATATGTATGTGGGAATGGGTTTATTTTGTCTTTTTGGAGTCGATTTGTGTAATTAAATTATTGTTTACAGATGGGCGCTCGATTGGGACTTGCTGCCTGCTAGGCTTGGTTGAGGGGAAGGGCAGAAAGTGATTGGCTGTGCTGGTCCTCAATCAGCAGGTGGGCAGGTCTTGCGTGTTCGTCAGTTCAAAAACATCCATGGGAGATGGCTCGGGGCTGCTGCAACGCCATGAGACTAGGCGCTACGGAGGTCTGGAATCCCACTGGAGAGAACTGGAGACTGCTGACTACTGCATGGGTTAACCAGGGTCAGGGTTCCAGCATTCATGCAAGAAGAAACTGCAGCCGCTGGCGGTCGTGTGTATACCGGGGCGGGGTAGGAACGGAGTTTAGTTTCAGGCAACAACAGCCTACTGTATAGAGAGAAGAGTATTCCAGCGGGACCTCCTGATTAGAGGAGTAGCTCTAGCCGTTTTTATTTGTAGTGTTTTGTACTGCGTTTTATTTTGCATTTCGCTGGTAACATCACATGACCACATTTATTTACTTTCATTTCTATTTTTTGTTAATAAATCCTGCGTGCCTGTGCCAGCGTTTCAACTCCATGTCCATTGTGTCTCTTTGTGTACTTAATCAGTGGCTACCCACACACGTGACACGAGCAAGACCCTGTCACAAAGATCCACCACCATATTTTACCCACTGCTGGTGTTCTGTAATTCTACAACTGTGACCCTTGGATTCTTCTTTGCTTCCTGAACCATCTTCGTCACTGTGCATGGAGGCAAGATGCACTTGCGTCCTCTAAAAGGCATATTTACCACTGTTCCACTGGTTTTGAACTTTTAATTATTGCCTTAATAGTGGTAAGTAGTATATTTAGGTTTTTAGCTATTTTTTCTGTACCCATTGTCTAATTTATGAAGGACAACAACCATTTGTCTTTTCATTTGTGAGTTTTTTGTCTTTCCTCATGGTGATGGATGACAAATGGATTTTACATGCGTGTTACCTCATATTTAACAGGAAACCATGGAAGGCCACAATACAGTTCCTTAAGACTGAGATGTACTTAAAAGTAGAATGTTAATGCAGATTTAATTTTGTTTGATTTTATTTATAAGACTCTTTAGGAGTGCCAATAATTAACACCTATCTCTGAGAAGAAAAAAAAAAATATTACTTAAAGTAATAAAGTTAAATAAATGTTTTCTCTGAGCAATTGTATTAGTATAAAAAAATATAGTTTTCCCATATTTGAGCATAAAATATAGCTCATTACCTGTGTTGATTTATTTCATACAGACTTTTTTGCTCATCAAGGGAGCCAATAAATTTGGAGGTGTAGCTAAAGCACAGCTGGGTCATGCAGCAAGACAATGATCTGAAACACACAAGCAAGTCTACATTAGAATGATTGAAGAACAAGAAATTTAAAGTTTTGGAATGGCCTAGTCAAAGTCCAGACCTAAACCCCATTGAGATGTTGTGGCAGGACCTGAAACTGGTAGTTTATGCTCGAAAACCCACAAATGTCACCGAGTTGAAGCAGTTCTGCATGAAGGAGTGGGCCAAAATTCCTCCACAGCGCTGTGAGAGACTGATCAATAACTACAGGAAGTGTTTGGTTGCAGTTATTGCTGCTAAAGGTGGCGTAACCAGTTACTGAGTCTAAGGGGGCGATTACTTTTTCACACGGGGGCATTGGGTGTTGCATAACTTCCTTTAATAAATACATGAAATAAGTATAAAAAGTTTGTGTTATTTCTTCACTCAGGGTCCCTTTTATCTAATATTAGACTTTGGTTGAAGATCTGATAACATTCAGTGTCAAAAATATGCAAAAATGCAGAAAATCAGACAGGGGGCAAATACTTTTTCATGGCACTGTATGTATATAGTGCACAATCAGTAGCTGTAGATCCTGACTCTCATTTCCAGCAGTACAGCAGAACAAAACAATAGGATGATGAGCCGATATTCAGCCCCCTGTTTTCTGTTTGCATATCCCGAGCCTGGTTGTTTATTGAGCCCTTACTGAGTTTCAGTCTGATGGTTTTGCAAGGTCACAGAGTGTTCATTATACCTAATGCATTGTGTACTGTATTTAAACAATCACACAGTAATATGCGTACAGGGCTACATACAGTGCTGAGAAAGTTTGTGAACCCCTTAGGATTTTCACATATTTCAAACCTAAAATGTTAGTAGATCTTAACCTAAGTCCTAATAAAATAGATAAAGATAACCTGATTAAACAAATGACACAAAAACATGATACTTTTTCAACATTTATTTATCCACAAATGATTCAACATTCAATATCCATGTGTGAAAAAGTATGTGAACCTTTAGATTCAGTAACTGGTGGCACCCCCTTGAGCAGCAATGACTTCAACTAAGCATTTCCTATAACTGTTGGTCAGTCTCTCACATCAGTTTTGAGGAATTTTGGCCCATTCCTTACAGGACTGCTTCAACTCTGTGACATTTGAGGGCTTCCTTGCATGGACAGCTCGCTTCAGGTCCTGCCACAACATTTCGATGGGTTTTAGGTCTGGATTTTGACTAAGCCATTCTAAAACGCGGCATTTACTATTCTGCAGCCATTATTTTGTAAATCTGCTTGTATGTTTAGGATCATTATCTTGCTGCATGACCCACTTTCGGTTCAGCTTCAGCTCATGGACGGATGGCCTGACATTCTCCTCTAGAATCTTGTGATACAATGCAGAATTCATGGTTGTGTGAAAGACAACAAGCCATCCAGGTTCTGAGGCAGCAAAGCAGCCCCAAACCATCACACTCCCACCACCATGCTTGATGGTTGGGATGAGGATCTTCTGTTCGAATGCAGAGGCCAAATAGTTCTACATTGTTCCAGAAGTCTTGTGGACCATCTATGTGCTCTTTGGCGAACTTCAGACACAGCAATGTACTTTTTAGAGAGCAGTGGTTTCCTCCTGGCTATCATTCCATGAACACCATTCTTGTTCAGTCTTTTTCTGATAGTTGAGTCATGAACACTCACATTAGCCAAGGCGAGAGTGGCCTGCATATCCTTGGATGTTACTCTGGGGTTCTTTGTGAATTTCTTGATGATTTTCCGGTTTGTTCTTGGAGAGATTTTGGAAGGACGATCGCTCCTGGGTAGAGTGACTGTGGTCTTGAACTTTCTCCATTGTAGAATATCTGTCCGACAGTGGATTGGTAGAGCCCCAAATCCTCAGAAATGGTTTTGTAATCCTTTCTAGACTGATGAGCATCAACAACTGTTTTTCTGAAGTCCTCAGAGATTTCTTTTGATCATGGCATGACATGTTTCCACACACCTCTATGGTGAAGACCAAACTCACAAAGTTTCTGATCTTTATATAGGGTGGGACCTCCCAAACTCACCCTTGAAGAGCTACCTAATTATTTAAACACCTGATTCTAATTATCTCCTTAATTGAGCTGATAAAACTAGGGGTTCACTTACTTTGTCACATACCCTGAATCTTAATTACTCATTGTTTGTCTAATTCATACATTATTTTGTCTCAAAAGACATGGTATTGGTTAATATAAACCCCTATTAGATATGTAAGAATCAAGAAGGCTATCATGGTAAAACTACGGAATTTCCATACTTATCATTGGGGTTCACAATTTTTCTTGGCACTATGTAAAAGCATGACCAATGTAAGCAGACCGTTTTGGCTTGTAATCTTGAGTAGGGTATAGAGACTTACCTATTACATTTATTTTGGGTAATTGGGTGTAATCATCAGGTGACTAGGAACTTGACTTCTAAAAATCTGACATTTCATTCACTGTTTTTACAGGATCCACAATGCAATGTAGAAACGATATGCTGGGAGTAGAGGTGTGCCGATTCTCTTATACACATTTCAAGTAGTTAGTCATTAATTAAATGGAATAAAACGTGTTCACTACTCAACACAAAACAATGTGGCCCCTCAGTTTCCCTGGCTTGCACAATTATTAAGTATCAACCAATAACAATCTGGCAGGGTTGTTTAATATAGATCCAATCGTGATCAAACTAACTAAAACTTATTTATTATATAAGTGATTGTTTGTCTTATCTTTCTTTAACGCTTTTGATATGCAACTCACGTTTACGTGATGAATCAGCTGCCCTTGCTAGTTTCGCAACATATTTTCGTTGTCAGTTTATAGCCTCTGTACAGCAGTACAAATTTCAACACCCCAGATGAGAGGAAAACTCGCTTCCAATCGGCTTTTAAAACACTCAGTGCAGATGTTAATTGGGATTAACTGGTACTCACTTCTAAAGGTTTTGGAGAAGGGCAGCTTTTCTTGTTTACTGATTAATGAGAAGGCATCAGACCCAACAGTATTTTGTGGGGGGTTTGAGAGGAGGTGCTTGGTTGGCAGGTGCTTCCGGGATTAATACATGATTAATGGCGATTGTTTCAAAACAGGTTTCTATTGAAGGCTGTGGACTGGTCACCAACCCATCCAGAACAGTTTAAACACCGTGCAGACCAGGCTGCTAACGAGGACCCTTCATCTTGTTTTAAAGTATACTCTTAAATCAAGGCAATATAACTGGCAGATTGGACTGCTTATTGATTTTTCTAACTACATTTTTTTTTTACTGATGAAAAAATAACAATAATCATGGATTCATATTTTAAGCAGTTTATTTAAAAGCGTTCTCAAGACACTTTGCAAAAAGAAAATTCAGACTGTACAGGGCCCTACACAGTAAAAAGATTATCCAACCACAATCTAAACAACTTGGGCTTTAAGCAAAGCACATTCTACTCTTCACGTCGTTCAGAATGCGCTGCTCGCTTCTCGATGTCTGTTATTAAGCCAACATGTGCCACTTTGCCTTCAACTGTATAACTGCAAACCACCAGTGAACTCCAGGGAGTCACTCAGTAACAGGGAATCAGCCGGGCTGCATTTTCACAGTGTCAGTGTGGATAGGGATCCCTCTCTTGGATCCTGCAGGCTTCATCCTGAAACCTGACCAAGGGCAGAAGAGCTCGGATCAGATTTAATTAACGGACGAAGAAGACTTATCTTATTCAATTGAGAAGGCGTACATTGCTGTGGGAGGATTCATTAACAGTGTAACTCGATGTATCAGGGTTTCAGGTTAACCAGCGTTGAACTAATTACAGACCAGCATTTGTAATCAGAAGCTCAGGGAAGGTTTGTAATGCCATATTAGATAAAAATCTAACATATTATTGGTGAGGAGAGAAAGACAAATCTCTACGGCACCACATGGGTTACCTTTTGCTAAGGAATCTGATTAAAATAGCAGCGCTAATTGTTACAACACTCCCCTTAGCGAAGCTGGATCGATGCCACAGATACATGTAACAGGGACACAAACAACAGAACTCCAGTCGTTACCGCCTCACTAATTTGAATATTATGTATTATTAATATATTATAAGAGCTAATTATTTTTTCACTTTAACAATGACTTTTCTTTTTCATTAAGTATTAATAATAATAATAATAATAATAATAATAATAATAATAATAATAATAATAATAGTCAGACTCATCGCACTACAGCAGAAAAGCAGACACCTGCAGGCCCAGCCTTTTTTCCTCCAGAAGCTGGTAGCTCGCTGACATCTGCTCTCGAGTTTCTGGATGTAAAAAAGGAAACTGGCTTGGTTGTGGGATCGGTGAATGCCGACTGAACCTTCAGTTCTTCTGCTATTGTGAGGATTACTGCAATGAAGGAATGTAATTGGGCCCTCTAAATTGAGGAGAATATCAGGGGTAAAATAATTTAATAAGAAAAAATCTCTGCACGCTGTTTGAGTCAGGGAATGCTTGCTGTTGAAGCTGATGCTCATCTTGCAACATACATGCTCGGTGGGCGGCTGCAGTGCTACAGTGCCAGGGTGAAATGGGGGAGTCTTATTGCTTGCTGCCATCTGCTCAATATTTGATACTAATTTTGTTAGTGTAATAATAATAATAATAATGACATGTTCAGCAAGCTAGTTCACATTTCAGAAATGTATTTTTTGTGCTTATTCAAAATCTTTTGCCTGATACAGAGGGCCATAACTATTAAACACTCAACTGAATAAAAAAATAAAAATAAATAAAAAGAAATTTCAATTCAATGACAAATGTTCTAACTCGAGGTTTTCAATCTCTTGAAGATGAGCAGTACAGTATATTGATCTGTTTAGATTACCTGTCTGTGCGCCAATGTCAAGTGAAGTACCGTTAAACTGACAGCTTCCCTCCAGTGTACAGTATAATACAGGCATACGATTCAAGGAGATTTAAACTGCTGATGACTATTTCAAGTGGTTTTCACTCCCAGTAATAAGGAAGCTTTCTCTCATCAGTTCAGTCAGCTTGCTAGCCCTGTTTAGATAACCCTGCTTCAATGAAGCTACCTTCATTAGCATTTCTATTCAACGAGAAAGGGGGGGGGGGGGTACAGCCCCATTATGCAACCTGCACACTGGCAAGGAATGTTAACATGCTGCCCTTCTTTTGTGGAAATTCATGTCAAATTCATGTTTCTAAGAGGAATCTGTTAATGACGGTGAAGCGCTACGAACTATCAAAGGCTAAATTGGAAGAGAGAATAAAGTGTAAAACAGCAGCCTTGAATGTGGATTTCTAGGTAAATTTCAAAATATCACTGTCCTGGTCACAAAAGCAAAGTTTGTGGGGAATAATAGCCATTTTCTATACTTTTGAGGCATAAGCAATTAGGAAATAACACTTACTACCCAGGAACCAAAAAAAAAAAAAAAAAAAAAAAAAAAATTTGTTACACGGTGGTATCAATTGATGGCAGACATAGCCCTTCTGCTGGACAGTGAAACAAGCAGGCACACAAACAATGCCACGTCCAATCACAGTCGGCTCCCATTGAGAAGGCAGATATGCAGAAAGTCTGCTGTACACCTTGTCAGACACCCAGCATGCAGAACGGGGGTGGAAAACAGAGCAGAAGCTCTATACTGTAGATGTTCTTGAGCTATAAGAGCTTGAAGATGGGATTCATAAGCAGTGACATGGAGAGGCGGCACGCTTCAAAAGTAGGGTCCCCACAGACCAGGCTGCCTGTAGGGAATGTAGACTGCTTGAAGAGACTCCTGATTTATTTTCTGTTCAATACTTATTCTGTGTATGAGCTATTGATACAACCGGGTGAAAATTAAGAAATACATCGGTGTGGTGAATTCCAGCTTCATATTCGTAAACGTTTACCACAGTAAATTTGCCCATTCATTTTGCAGTTTCCCCATGCTTTTCACATGGTTACCATAGTTTGCCATGTTTTACCATACCTCTCTGTGCTTTACAAACCTTACCTAGGCTTTATCATACTTTCACTATAGATGCTTGATTACTGTGTGTATAAGGGTGTGTGAATGAGTACATATGTTTTATATTGCATATGTATGATTTGGCTAGTGGTCATATTTTGTTATACACACACACAAGTCTTTCGTGACACTGCTGTTGGCAAATCTGATCTCATTCTAACTGCTAACAGATATTTGTTAGCAGTTAAAATGAACAGTTCTGTTTGTTTTATAAGGAGTAGGCAATGATTTTTTTTATAAAGGCTAATTTATTAGCATGTCCTATTTCAGCAAGTACAGTCGGCGCCACTTAATCGGGACACCGATAATCAGGATTTCTACTTAAATAGGACAGAACTCTGGGAGTTCCCATTTAAGTGAATGGAGATCACTTTTCAGAGCAAGAGCAAGGTTTACGTATCGAACTACGCTATGTGATTTGCGTAAACCACTGTTTTTTTGCCTCGCCTGTCATTTGCGGGTTGTCATCATGGCTGTTGAGTTTCAATTTCTTGGGCTGCTGCTAACAGAACTCTCTTGACTCATGTTTTATGACTCCAATTAGAAACAACCTTGATTACAAATGTTTCTTGGGAATACGTGGCAATTATCTGCCCATTATAAATGAAATCTTTTTTTATACAGTTCATTCAACAGGCATGGTCGCAGATTAGGAAATAAGCAATCACGTTACTGTTTAGGAATAAAAAAAAAAAAAAAAAAAAAAACAAATCGACTCGTATTTTAAAAGACGCATTTAACATGTATTCATAATGCAAATTAATTATTTTTCTTTTCATTTCACTTGTGCAAGTTGTAAATTCTGAATTGTAAGTGTGACTAAAATCCTCTCAAATGTATCTCGTTTATTTGGGACAGCCGTTTATTCAGTATATTTTTACATCTCCCGAGGCCTCTCGATAAAGCAGCGCCCACTGTACTGTAGGGGTCAACAAAGGTTAAACAAATATTGTAAGCACACTTGAGAACACTGTGGCTCGGCACAGCTGCAAAGTAACCAGTTGTGGGAGGATGTTTTCCAACTCAACCAGGAACAAGGAACTGATAAAGTGGGGTACATTTGACCTTGTGTAGAGGTATGATGTGTGTCTGGAACAGCATTGTAACATATACCAAGAAATAAATAGTGCTTGGGTATTGTTAGGAAATACAGAGTGGAAGCAGAGTTCAGCTAGGCAAGATATATAAGACAAGCACACTTGAGAGTGCAAGCAGAACAAGCTTCCTGAAACTTCTCCTGGTGACAGACCATCTCTGTACCCGAGCTATCTCCCAGAACATCAGGTAACCGATCAGCGTCTGACTTCTGTTATAACTATGTGCCATAGTTATAACGACAAATGTTTAAGCAACTTTTGAATATTGGAATCAATAAATGGAAACTTACTAACGTAGCATTTGGAGTTACAGTAGATATTTATACATGATTTGTACAAGCTTGAAAATAGGGTATGTCCGGTACATTTTGCAACCGTGCTACCAGAAAGTTCAATAGGAAACTTTCTATTGGTATAGCCCAAGATAAGATCAAACGGAGCCATTGTTATGAGAGATGATGGCCTAGGCGGGTGTAATGCTGTTCAGATACTTTAGGGTTAACTGTTGCCCTTACCTGTTGTAATCACTGTCTGATAGTGACTGAAAAGTATTCTGTTAAATATATATCATCAGAATTCAATTATGATCCTCTTCACAAACAATAAAAGTAATGACAGAATACAACAGAAGAGGCTTTGAAAGGTCAGGCACTGCTTTTACAAAGGCATCTAGCAACATCTTCTAATTTGATGAGTCATTTGCCTCCGGCCTACTCTTTCAGTAGCTGTGGACAAAGTTTTTTTAATTGTTTTATGCATCACCAGCAGCTAAAGCACATTGAGAAAAGTTTACCGCAAAGATAAACCATTTCCAACTTACATGGAACAGAACCTAAGGCTGTTGCTAACAACCTTGTCACAATGTTTTTTAAAGCTGGTTAGAAGCAGGGGTGCGCTGAAGTATTTGGTCAGCACGTATTAAATTCAGCCATTCATTAACTGAGTACCAATCGATGGCCATTGACTTCAGCATTGAAGGTTTTAAAAGTTTAAATCAGAATAAAAATATTCCTCTAATCTGGGGCGCTGACATTTTTAATGCCATATTGCGTAAGTTATTTGCCATTGACTGGCACTCAATTGTAAAGGTGAGGGAAGGACAACCTTTCTTGTTTTGAAAACACCACAAGTAATGGATTTATTTCACAGCTGCCGATAAAGCCTTCTTAAAGGCAACTCTGAGTACGAATATCAGCACACCCCTAGTCATAAGGTGATATATTCATGACTCCCATTTGCACCATAATGCCATTACTCTAGCACTTGCATTCTCGTTAGTCGAAACACAAATTGCACGGTTTCTTACCTATGTTACAGCGTTCAAAAGTATTCAGATTTTAGGGTTAAATATGTGTGATTTATTTTTAAAAAATCTAAAACTGAACCAGATTTTTAAACTGAAGCAATAATAAAACATGAAAAAAAAGGAGAAACTAACTGTATATAATGGGTCTATAACGTTTATTTAATACTGGGCGCCAAACAGAATTGGATGCAAAAGCTAGCATCATCTGAAGTTATAAAAGAAATCCCCTTAAAAGGCCTCGGCTCTTTCTGCACAGCAACCCTCTATAGAAGCACAGGAAAGATGACTACACTCAGAACTGCACACCAGTACAGGCATGGGAATAAGACTTCCATTGCATAGCAGTTTGATCCATTCCTGGTTTCATTTGGAGTTTAATACACCTGCTGCTCTGTGCTGCCCCCACCTGGCCCTCTCTGGCCCTTTCACTATCTGTCTCTAAGGAATGCTTTACTTTTGCAATTATTATTGCTGCCTATTATTTCGATACTACATGATAGCTTTGGCAATGGAGCTGGCAATATCACTAGCAAGTTATATATTTCAAGTCCTCTTAGGCACTCTCAAGGGGCTTTGTATCTCATTTTCTAACATTGACAAGTTTTTTTTTTCTCCTTTAAAAAAAAAATAGGAGTTAAAAGAATGGAGGAAACGCTTTGAAAATATGCCCCAAGGTGTTTCTGCATTGCTGTCAACGTGGTACAGTAAGAGCCTGATTCCTGAGTGCAATAACCATCAGGCTCTGCCCCAGTGCTGCGAGGGGCTTGTTTCAGTCACACAGTATATCCAAGGAGGCTCTAGACTCTCAATCAATAGACCCTCTTTAGGAGGGTCTGTAGTTTCGGCTTCCGCACTCGGGTCCAAGACACGGTTACAGGGAGTCCAAGCAAATTCCACCGATACTGTGGGGAAACTGGGAAGAAATCACTTAATATGAAGTGTATAGGGTTAAGTTCTTCATTACAGTAACTGTAGCAGCATCGCTTACCCATCTATGACATTAAGTAAACGACACACACAGTACAAGGACGTGTCTGCGCTTTTCTCAGCTTTGTCAAAGTATGAAATTAAAACTGTATTGTCAGCTACTTGTGTGAGATTCGATTCCTTGCTCTGGAAAAACAAAGCATTTCTTCAAAACCGCATCTTATTAGCATGGGCAAAGTACAGTGAACTGCGACATTAGCAAGCCCATGGTCAATAAGACCTCTGCATAGCAACGATTCAAGCATAAGGATACAGAACTGTAGACAAGCAGACCTGGGTTCAATTACCATTACAGCACAATTCTTTATAATGTTATTTTGTTCAATTAGTTACAATGATGCTGCAGTAATTATAATTACAATTATACAAAAAAAGTAACAAAAACAACTACCCGCATGAACACGTTTACTCTATTTATTATAAATAACCAGGCAATAAATCTCAGGTATCAATATAGACACATACTATATAAAGGTTCCAGTACAATTTCAATTGCATTGTAATTGCAATTAATTACGAGTTGCACAATTACCATAGCATAACCCCAAGTCTCACCTTTTTCATGCACTCTTTATTACCTGTAGCCCCCGTTTCTCTCTGCACAGTTTTCAATACATAAGCATGAATCTCAAACAGAACATTAACACACCAACAGTGCTGGGCAGAAGAAAAAACATCCCTTCCATACCTACTACCCACCGTTAGAAACCGGAGTCTGGTTACAGCAAACCAACAGCCTAATTCATATTATCTATGCAAGACTTTTGCAACAAGGCCAACATTCTCAGCATGCTGCTACTATAAAATCTTCACTTTACAAAACTCTTCTGAACAGTGGCTGTCATCTGATTCTTTCAAATGCCAAATGGCATCTTATAACTGGCACTTCAATCAACCTGTTTCCCGGAATGACCAAACAGTTACAAGAGACATGTATTCTCATGCCTTCGGTTGTGACAGGCGAGCTAATTTGACAAGCTCACCACACGCCAGCACACTATCATAAAGCTCTGCCTCACACACGCAAAGCAGCAATAATTAATCAGTCGCTGAAATGGTACCCATTAATCTTTTTGCAGTCCTTTGCACCAAGCCAGCTTTCTTCCTGCTCCTAGTTCCAAATAAAATCTTCTTACAAGCTAGGAGCTCTCTCCGTGACTCATATATAAAATTATCAGCAGGACCACTTAGCCAGCCCAACACACACACAATTAAAGGGGAAGTTTTGTTTTGTTTTATTATATATATATATATATATTATATATAGATAATATATGATATATATATATATATATATATATATATATATATATATATATATATATATATAATATATATAAAAAAATGAATTAAAAAAACTGGTCTCTCTTACAGTACCAGCATATTGAAGTTAGGATTTTTGTCTAGGGTCTTTTTTTGCTTGTTTGTTTGTTTTTTTGTATATGACGAAACCTTTAAAAAAAAAATAATAATAATAATTATATTGCAATTTCAGTCACTTAGACTGTGTAATATCACTCTGTACAGTATGTACAATATGCTAGAAACAGGTTTGACTGTAGAAGGAATGCAGCAAATGTTTTAGGAGAACTAGAACAGAGTTGCGTCCTATCCTGCAGAGACAGAACAGAGCTCAAAAGGAGGCATCTTTATATACTGCAGCAGGTGGAACTTGCATCATTGTGTTTGTGAATTTCAACTTTCTGTCCCTCCTCCCAGTTTCTGTTGATTAGGATGATCGGGGAGGACTGCCAGCCGGGTTTCCTGTTCCATTTGATCCACTGAAATCACCAGCGGATCGTGCTCTCCATTAAGATCATGCTCTCTCTCAAGCACGAGAACCTCCAAAAGCTTAGGCTGATTAAATAACGTAAATGAGCTATAGGGAGGCTAGGGAGTGCCACAATGTACACACAAAGCTTGAGGGATCGCTGGCTGTGTAGGATACAGTACATGTATAAATGACTAAACCCCCACCCCCAACATATACATGATTGAATGCCCTGTCACAGTAATACTGCAGGGTTGAAACACAATACTGTAATGACTGCCAGCCACATCCTATGAGCTGACAATTAGAAACACTGTACAGTACATGCCGTGATAGAAAAACATGATCAGGCAATGCACTGCCTTTAAACCAACATGTGCAATACTGCATCAAAGGTAAATCTAAAAATCTACCCTATGTACTATGTAAAAATATTGTGGCATACAAAAAGTGAGGGCAGCCTCCAAATATGCACTCATTGTACCCAGTGGCAGAATGACTAGGCGAATCCCACTTCAGTGGGTTTACAGCAAGGCTGTTTAGGTGAAAAGGGAACATTAAAATCAGCATGAGGGGCACCAGTGGGTAAATATTCTTGCATCAGAAAGCGGATGTACTGTACCGTCACAGAGCCACCAAAGAAACAAGCTTTTAGTTTGTATGGATTTCCATATGCATCAGCCCTTAACCATATTCTCCACTTCAATTGAAAAATGTGACTGAAGTTACAGGTTTGATGTTATGATTGAATACAGACTACCCGGGTGATTCATCAGGTTTTTGTACAAAATCTCTTCACTGCAAAGATTTAGATACAAAGAGTCCTGAACGACCTGGAACACACACAGGAATGAAGCTATGTGTACAAGTCAACTAATCTGGTTCACACAGTGTTCTTAAGGGTCTACGATGTGGAGTCCCTGGCGCATATTTAGAGTGGAAACAAGTTCATCTTGTGAGACTCGTCTTCGAGTATGTGATTGAGACAGAACACTCATGAGCCGTGCCAGTAACTGTGCCCAATCGGCACCAAGGCTGCCTGAGAGACCCACACCATCTTTAACTACCACACCCATTAACATAGTATTTCACAGCAACGCTGCACTCAAATGTTAAGGAATCACATCTATTCCACGCATTTGTATATGCTTCATAATACATAATACAAGACTAATAGGGATCAGTATATGTGTCATTCATTAATGGTCTTAGTACATTTTTCTGGATCAAATAATAATAAATTACAATAATTACACTTTCAAGTTATCATAACAATAGAGAAACTTAAAACAGGTAGATGCCAGTTAAAAACGCTCCATAAAATGACAAAGTAGCCTGTCCTGAAATGAGGGCAATGGCACTGAATGGGTTAAATACCATACATACATAAAACAGGTACTCGTGGCAATACCAAGTAAACACATTGAGTTCATGCTGTACCTTTGATCCAATAACATGCAGATGTGTTCGTTTTGCACCAGCACTGCAAAATTGAACAAGGGACACGATACAGGATAGTGATTCAAAATCACAACAACAAAAAGTCACCATGTTCCTGATGGCGATTCAAGTTTCGATTTTCTGATCTAAGTTAAGTCTGTGTTTTACCTTTGGACCACTAATTTCAGTCCCTGTACATGTGCCTTGCCAAGTCAGAGGAAAAAGCTGTGGTTGTTAAAATGCAAAAACAAATGATGCATTACACCAAGCAACCTGTTTAAGAGCTAAAAAATGTGGAAACGTTTTGTAGTCTGTTTAAACTGTAGTCTTTGTTCATCGTGTGGTTCTTTTAGCCTAAAAGGTTGGCCAGCCTTTTTGTTATGATCTTATACTGTATGATTCTAGGTACAGCTTAGGGTAAGCAGAAGCGTGTTTGTTTAGAAGCAATGAATTAATAGTAAATATTAAAACAGACATGCTATGCTGGTCTGACACGATAAAAACAAACACATTTCCTTTATTGAGTATTCGATTTTGAGGGTTCCCCCCCCACCTCTCTCTAGTGCTAGACAAACCGATTATTTAGATGAAGCTCTCCACAGGTGAGGGTCACTGGTGCCGATCGGGTTCATTTACCATTCAGTGTGAAACAAGCGAAGAAACAGCTGCTTGGGTTTGTGTGGATTGCTGTTCTCCACAGTCTAAAAAAAGCAGCAATCATCACAAATCCAAGCAGCTGTTTCTTCGCTGGTTTCACACTGAATGGTAAATTAGCCTGATCAACACCAGTGACTCTCACCTGACTGTCAGCATCTGATTTCAGTGGAGCGCTCGATCTGTATAATGGAATAATGGGTATATGCAGCCCGCCCCAGCTCTGTGGAGAGCCTGGAATATTGAGGTGCATTGTTACACAGATCAGCCCTCTTTGGGAATTTGGAATATTGTGTGGACACACTTGTTTCTGAATAATTAGTTGCATTTAAAAAAAAAATAATAATAATAATCTTTAATTCACATTGCAAAATAAATACATCAATTTAATAAAACATCCAACCACATTGTATATCATATATTTCATATTAAAGGAGCTTGGACCCTAGCACAGTTTACTGAACCCTTTTTAATACCGTTACAGCAGCACTGAGCCTAAACAGGGAGTTGACTTCAGCAGGAGTTCACCAGTAACCTGACAAAAGAACACTAGAACACAGAAGTGTTGATGCCTGTTTTACTGTGGAGCTTAAATACAGTTCTTGGCATTGTGTTGTTTGTTGAATATACAGTACAGTACAAAGCACATAATAAAATAATTAAAAACACGATAATTAGAACATAACTGCCTTATTTTCCTGAGTGATATTAAGTGGAGTGAAAATCATTGCATTGATTGTTAAATTTGAGTGATATTAACCAGGGTGTCCCAGTAACCTTAGTGATATTATCAGGAGCTTTTCCCCATTGACCCGGAGGGCAAATGATGTTGCAGCTGCTGATCGTAAAAAGCAGCTGCCATTGTTTACCAAGGGGTCATGAGTGATGGTATAAAAAGGGGGCGAGGCAATGTATCTTTTCCTTCGTTTGTGGTTATTAATAAGTGACTTGGAAGGACCTGTATTTGTGTGGTGAATAATCATGTTTGTTTCGTTCTGTCTATTGTTGTTTGTAATCGCTACAGGGCCAGCATGTTCCAGAGCTGTCACCAGCGACCAGCACAAACCTGGGACAGAACTTCACTTGTACCACTGTAAACTGTGTTGTACCACAATTACTGATTCATGCACTAAACAGACTTGTGTACGTGTTTTGTGTTTACTATGGGGATACAATAACGGGACTATTTCGGGACCAGCACAGGGATTATAAATGTAAGTTATATATGCCACTGTATTACTTACCAGTATTATTATTATTTACTGTTTGTTTCACTGTCAGGCACTGGATAAATAAAATAATAAAAATAAAAATAAAAATAAAAATAACCAAACCCTTTTCACCTGGATTACAATTGTCTGTCTGTTCTCTAATCACCTGCACCTGCACACTGTTAACCACTTTGTCACAGGCATGCAGTGGACAGTTTTGATAAAAGGATCAAAATAGATAACTCTTGGTTAAACTGAACCCTTTGATTCACACATGATATAAAAGTAATCTGCTAGTTTACTGTTGTGTAGTATTGCCAGGATAATTCTCATAGATCAAGAACTCTGGAGACATTAAACAGCTTTGCAGTGACCTCCAGGGTATGAAACCTTCACTCCCAATCAGGTATTACTGAAATGGCCTGGTACGTGACCCCTGGTAAATCTGATCTGAATGAACTGAGCAAGATTTAAGTCATACCTGAGTCTGGAGGTTTAATGAGTTGTTTGTGCAACTATAAAGAGTTTACTAAAACTCCTTATATGCCCCCTTAGTTTTGCCCTTGATTGTTACTGGAGTTTAACGGTGTCGCACAAAGCAGTTTAACACATTTAAGGGTCAATGCCAT
Organism: Polyodon spathula; assembly: GCF_017654505.1. Taxonomy (NCBI): domain Eukaryota; kingdom Metazoa; phylum Chordata; class Actinopteri; order Acipenseriformes; family Polyodontidae; genus Polyodon; species Polyodon spathula. The sequence continues at coordinate 34,673,691 of NC_054540.1, read as the reverse complement.
AGTTAAGGGAAATGTATCCTTAAGTATTCTGATGAACCGTTTAAGGTAAAAGGGACATATGTCAGACGAATAAAATGATGCTAACCTTCTTATTTTTGACGGGTTTAACATTTACCGACAGATTTGGTCCTCCAAATTGTCAGTTTCCTCATTATACTTGAGTCACTCTCAAATGCATTCTAAGAAGAAACTGTGTGTGTCTGTGCCAGCAGGGAATAACACATCTATGGCCAAAAGTTTTGCTTCACCCTATAGAATGAACTAATTTTAAATCCTGCTGAATAATGTTACATTAACATATTGAATTACATACCGCTTTGTAGTCCATATACTTAATGAAAAGCTGACACAAACTGAAAAATGTGACATTTTGAAATTAACATGAAATACTGTACTATCATTATCATGGCTTCCTGTAGACTTTGGCGATATCATTTTGTAGTTTCTTTGATTACATGATGTTAAATAAAATATGTAAATTGTGTTAATATAGTTTTTTTTTTTTTTTATTTTTAAAATTAGGTCTCAATCCTAAAATTCTAGATGATGCAAAACATGTGCCCACAGCTGTATATTGCATGTGAGAGGGCTTGGAATCCCAATGGACTTCACGAACTAGCTCCAGTATATGTGGGGGTATTCCCATGATCATCACAGATAGGTGGTTGGTGGGTCATGTTTAGAAGTATGCAACTGTAGGGAGCTCCAGCCTATTTCTTATATCAGGTTGAGTTATATGTGGGGCTTCTGTTTTGGGGTTTCATTCTTGATGACGTGATGTCCCTTTAAACATATTTTGGCCACCTTCCACACTTTAATCCATAAATCTCAATCAATTAAACAATCCCCAGTTGACTTTGCACAGCCACACAAACACCAATTTCTCAGTGTGCAGGGCCTCATTTACGACCAAGAGGAGACCATTTAGCCTAACAGCCGACTGATCTCAAAACTTGTTTGGGTTTAATTTAAAAGCCACTGACAAAAAAAAAAAATAAACACGTTAAAGGGAATTCCTCGAAAAATCATCAGCTTTCATGCCACAATAATATCTGTCTGGAGCTGTATACTCTTGGCATTCTTGTATAGACTTGCATGATTGAATAAAGCCAGTCCATGCTCCGTGAAGCCTTGGACTTGCTGGAATTCCAGCTCACAGAATAAATACCAAAAAAGGAGTCCAACACAGCAGAGATGAATTTGAAAATAATTTGAAATGTATTAGAGATAATATGGAGTTAGACAATACAAAAATATAAAAACCCACAATAAAGTGCACAAATTGTACTCAGAATACTGACACAACTCTCCTGCAAGGTCTGCTCACGATGGCCCTCTTACTAAAACGCAAAGCACCTAGAGAATTAAAACAGAAAACACATATAAATATTACATTCAATACAGAGGTGGATTTACATTTCTCTTCCCTATTTGTGATAGTGAATGGCTCCAAGTGGTTCTGGCTTGTGTTGTCATGCTGTAGACGTGCATGCCATGAGGAAGGCAGTTCACTGCAGGGGCTTACAGCAGGGCTGGAGAATGTTCGCACCCACGCTACATAAAGCATGATGTCGTTTCTTACCCTGCCAGCCAAGTGCTTGCAAACAACACGCGAGTACAGTACTGCAGTAACACAGCGTTGGTGGCAATACAAGTCTTTTCTATTTTGTTGTAGGGTTTAAACAGAATTGATATTTAATTTGAACTTGGTGATGCTTTTAAATTAATGTCTTTAGGTTCTGCAGAATTCTTTCTATTTCAAAGGAATTGCCTGCTTTTAGCAGGCCAATTATCATCATGTATGTTTTGCCTCATCTCAATTTAAAACTTTTAAACCTCAACATCAATAGATTAAGAATTGCAACAAGAGGAATTTTTTTAAACCCTACCTGAAGACGTTACACACTATTGTTATGCTTTTGTGTTTATAATGTGGATCTGCATTGGCCACATGAAACTCCCGTCTACAGATTAAAATGCAACAATTTGTTCTTAATTGAAAAACACGTCAGCGATTATACACACAGCGCAACCTAATTATGTGATTTAAAAGTTTAACCAGCTTTCAACTGAAATGTGTTGTTTAAGGAAAATTTGGAACCGCTGGATTCGTCCCATCTCTAAAATGGACATAAACCGTGTGTACAGTACACTTAACTTACACACTCAAAAACACAATTCTACTAAATTTCTCATCCTTTACCTTTACTATATTAATAGAAAGAAAAAATACATAGTAAAACAAAATACAGCTGTACTATACATACAACTATGGCTCGCACAGCTTGTTTTTTTTTTTTTTTTTTTTTTTTTAAAGCACCCAAACAAAAAACTCCAGAAAAAACAACTATCCTTAAAAACTGGATATCTTTGGCAAGTCATATTTTTAAAAACTTATTTTTTCCCCTTCAACTGAACAAATTGAATTAAGTTGATATAAAATAAAATGTGGATTATACAGAAATTCCTAAATATATTTACAAAATATAGCGATACAAGATACAGCTTTTGGTATATTAATAGTGGAACACCATTTGTTTGCCCATCTTTTGGTTAATTAATAACAACCGTCTTTCGTTGCGTGCGACGTCAGTAGCACGGCTCGGCTCTGCAGTGAAAAAACAACCCAGGCTCCCCTTAACAGCACCATGAGGGCTCGGTATGGACCTGGCGAGGCTTGGTTGTACAGTGGAAAAGAGGCAAAAGATATCCTCTTTACAACCCACAATAATGCTCACACATTAGAAGCACTACCCTGGGGTATGAGATTTGTCCTCTAAATCACTGCAGGTCTCACTTACCTGTCAGGAGCAGTTAACCAGGGAACGATTAATCAAATCACCCCCAATAAACATACAATATGCATAATGATTTCTTTATTTTACCCTTATACATGCACACTGAGACTTTTTAACAGATAGCAATTAAACAATGCACATACTATTTACATTGGAAAGCTGGTGTCCTGTTTTAAGGGGAGGGGGCTCCGAATGTCTCCTCACTGTTGCTGTGACCTGCATACCAACTGAGGGGGCTGAAGATCAGGGGGTGTCCTCCAATCTCAGCACTATCAAGCCAACTGAATTGTATTCACTGAGGGACCCTAAGCTTTGAATGTTGGCAGGAAAGAGTTCTGCATGACCAGCTGGCACCCGGCTTTGTGGCACACTGATGAACAAAGCCCAGCCCAGCATCCTAGCCTGTGGATCTCAAAGGGTAGTGTCCCACTGCTTCCAGGCGACTGGGATTTGAACCTGTATATTGTCTTATTGACGCCACACTCCACACAGCAGGGTCTCTACTAGTGGAGCCACTTAGAGACCCCAGAATACTTTAATTAAACAGGGTATCAGAGTGGTATCCTGGAAAAGCTTGACAAGCCACAATTTAACTTCAAGATAACCTAACCTATAGAGCAGTACCATCTAAATAAAATTGTATTCAACATTTTCCAGAAAATAGTTTTTGATGGGAGAGACAGATGGGATGTAAATTAATACTACTGCAGTACAATCAGGAAAAGGAGTGGTGTGCATCAAATGAGAACACTATAGGGGCTCCCAAGTGGCGCACCAGTAAAAGGTACTCCGCCCGGAGTGCTGGATGTGCCCTATATCATGGAGATCGCTGGTTCGAATCCAAGATATGCCACTACCAACATGGGAAAGGAGTTTCCAGGGGGTGCCGCACAATTGGCCAAGCACTGCCCGGGAGGGGTAGGAGTTAGGTTGACGGGAGTCCTTGGCTCTCCACACCCCAGTGACCACTGTAGCTGGCCAGGGACCTGCAGGCAGGTCTGTATGCAGTTCAGAACCATATGGTCCTCCAATGCTTCAAGTTCTGGATATGGCTGCACAGCGGGCTTGCAGAGAGAAACAAAGCAGACGGTTGATGGCACTCATTTTGGAGGATACGAATGCTCGTCCTCATCTCACAAGTCAGTTCAGGGGTTGCATTGGTCAGCCAGGTTGAATAATAATTAGACATTCCAAAATTGGGAATAAATTGAAAAAGTAATCAAAATAATTGTTCAAAAAAAAAAAAAAAAAAAAAAAAAAAAAAAGGAGGAGAACATTAATCTGGGTCCAAATTCCAAAATTTGCATTCACAATTTGTATTGATTTTTATGGCTGCCTCTTTCAGCACACAAGCAATTAGTTCTCTACACCCTACAATGTACAGGACCAACTATAGGCTTAACAAGTAGTAGAAGTTTATTCAATGTACAACCTCAAACGTACAAAGACTACAGAATGATACAGCGAGGTACCGGAATGCCTGAACTGCATATAAATAAAGACAAACTTCTAGAACCCCCTAGCTTCATTCTCAAAGCTATTTACTCCAAATTGTCATTAGCACATCTTTTGGATTACATTGTGCCAATGACGATTTGGAATCATTAGCTTTGAGAATCTTGCCCTAATATACAGTATTGTGCAAAAGTTTTAGGCAGGTGTGAAAAAATGCTGTAAAGTATTCAGAAATAGACATGTTAATAGTTTATACTTATCAATTAACAAAATGCAAAGTGAGTGAACAGAAGAAAAATCTACATCAAATCAATATTTGGTGTGACCACCCTTTGCCTTCAAAACACAGTGCACACAGTTTTTGAAGGAACTTGGCAGGTAGGTTGGCCCAAACATCTTGGAGAACTAACCACAGTTCTTCTGTGGATTTAGGCAGCCTCAGTTGCGTCTCTCTCTTCATGTAATCCCAGACAGACTCGATGATGTTGAGATCATGGCTCTGTGGGGGCCATACCATCACTTCCAGGACTCCTTGTTCTTCTTTACGCTGAATATAGTTCTTAATGACTTTCGCTGTATGTTTGGGGTCATTGTCATGCTGCAGAATAAATTTGGGGCCAATCAGATGGCTCCCTGATGGTATTGCATGATGGATAAGTATCTGCCTGTACTTCTCAGTATTGAGGAGACCATTAATTCTGACCAAATCCCCAACTCCATTTGCAGAAATGCAGCCCCAAACTTGCAAGGAACCTCCACCATGCTTCACTGTTGCCTGCAGACATTCATTCGTGTACCGCTCTCCAACCCTTCGGCGAACAAACTGCCTTCTGCTGCAGCCAAATATTTCAAATTTTGACTCATCAGTCCAGAGCACCTGCTGCCATTTTTCTGCACCCCAGTTCCTGTGTTTTCGTGCATAGTTGAGTCGCTTGGCCTTGTTTCCACGTCAGAGGTATGGCTTTTTGGCCGCAAGTCTTACATGAAGGCCACTTCTGACCAGACTTCTCTGGACAGTAGATGGGTGTACCAGGGTCCCACTGTTTTCTGCCAATTCTGAGCTGATGGCATTGCTGGACATCTTCCGATTGCGAAGGGAAGTAAGCATGATGTGTCTTTCATCTGCTGCAGTAAGTTTCCTTGGCCGACCACTGCGTCTACGGTCCTCAGCGTTGCCTCTTCAAAAGAGCTTGGACAGCACATCTGGAAACCCCAGTCTGCCTTGAAATTTCTGCCTGGGAGAAGCCTTGCTGATGCAGTATAACTACCTTGTGTCTTGTTGCTGTGCTCAGTCTTGCCATGGTGTATGACTTTTGACAGTAAACTATCTTCAGCAACCTCACCTTGTTAGCTGAGTTTGGCCGTTCCTCACCCAGTTTTATTCCTCCTACACAGCTGTTTCTGTTTCAGTTAATGATTGTGTTTCAACCTACATATTGAATTGATGATCATTAGCACCTGTTTGGTATAATTGTTTAATCATACACCTGACTATATGCCTACAAAATCCCTGACTTTGTGCAAGTGTACCTAGAAGAATTGATGCTGTTTTGAAGGCAAATGGTGGTCACACCAAATATTGATTTGAGGTAGATTTTTCTTCTGTTCACTCACTTTGCATTTTGTTAATTCATAAATATAAACTATTAACATGTCTATTTTTAAAAGCATTCTTACTTTACAGCATTTTTTCACACCTGCCTAAAACTTTTGCACAGTACTGTATATAACCTGTCCATTAATTTCCTGAATAAGCACTGTTACAGGGTTCACAAAGCACACTGGTTTAAATTGTTGTGCTACTGTTATGCAGCCTTCAACTCCATGGCACAGTATAATGAGATATGACCTTACCACTATGCAAACAACCATGTTTCAACAAATGTTCTGTTAAAAATGTGTCTGTTTTTTGGCATTCTTAGTATTTATTTGCTTTTAGATGTAATTATTATTTAGTTAGTCCAATAAAAGGTATCACATCTTCTCAGTAGTTTTTACCAGATTCTGGGCCCCTCCTTCCCCAACACACAAACTTTTAGCTCAACGTCAAATTTTCTCCATTCATTTTCGATGTTTGAATATTGCATCTCACGTGAATAGAAAAAAACTGCCTAAGCCCCTTTCACACTGGCACTTCTACCCAGGTCCGGACCCGTGTTTTGGCTACCCGGGTCACAATTCCACGTACAGTGTATCCACGTACCTGGTTCATACCCAGGTTAAACCAGGCCCCAGATACCCACCTCAGGATGTGTGTTGACACGCTTTGACCCGGGCTGAGCAAGACAAAATGCACGACGGCCAACGAAATAACAAAAAGCCAAGCCTGCGTGAAGGTTTCACTTCCACAAGGAATGTTTTTGTTAATTCTGTTTAGCCATATTTTTGCTACTTGGGAGACACCACAAGCCCGATTGCAGTAGGGATGTAGAAACATTTGCTGTAATCAACATTTGGGCCGACGGTTCAATCATATTGCAAAATTGCGTAGCCAACCCGCATGACACCGTGCCCTGACCCGAGTACATGCCGTGTGAAAGGGGCTCTAGACGTAGTTGCTCTGTGCATTGAATGATTCAGGCAGTTTTTTTGCATCACCGATGAGTAAGGTTGAGATAATAGCGGTTTCGGATCAGATGCTACAGACTTCGCAGTCTGTTTGATTACACTTTCCTGTTATGCTACAATCCATATTTTGGATATTTTTTTTTTTTCTAGACACTGCAAGAGCTTGTAACTGACTAACCATTTGTTGTATTGAACATGTTAATGGTATAGTGCAACTTTGGATGTTAATTTATTATTTCGTGTTGCACACTGCAATTTCTTACTCACAGAGATTACGTAAAGCCCTTTATTTTAGTGGACCGAAAATTTCACGCTTTAACAAATTTAAATGTAGCAACTTATTTTCTCACCAAAAAAATGTGGTTTTTCATGATGTGCTTTTACACTAGAGACTGCAGCTTTAAAGTTCAATGTTTTGTGACAAAACAGTGGACATACTGCAGCAGCTTTGAATTGTATTTCACCAGTTTGTAGCGCGGCTGTGTGATGTGCTCTGCCTTTTAATTTTAAGCATGTCCAATTGTAAACATAATCTATCTACCTAATGTTAAAAATACCCTCCTGCAATAATGCCTGTAACCTCCCCCCCGTCCGTCGTGTCTGAATCAACACCCCTCTCCCACTTTTGCCTTAACGACAACTTTACCCCTTTGATGAATCCAGGCAATTGGAATTCTAAGAACCCAATGTTTACTGCCCCTTTAAGACTAAACAAAAAGTCCTCTAAATTATTAATGTTCCTGTCCCGCTGTTCTCTTTAACACCGCAGGCTAGCGTAGGATATATGCCAGAGTTATATTTCCTGAATTTTATTAACTCACGGCTTGCAGATTATACAGCCAAGCTTCTGTGCGTCGAAGAATAAATGTGTATTGCTCCACAGCAATGCAACAATCCTGTGCAGCAAGAGAAGACAGTTTCCACACAGCTGCTGGCCTTCTGAAACATTAAAAATGCATCAGTGTTAACAGTGCCATCAGGAGCCTCCAGCAGACAGCAAAAAGAGGTTTGTCCTTTCACTGTTCATCAGTTGCTCTCTGGGGATTCTTATCCCAGATCCCATTACAGAGTCTGGCAGAACTAATCCACAAGCCCCTAAACAAGCATGTTACTGGTAAAGCAGATCTCAACTAGGGCTGCAACCAAGGGTACATTCTGATCTTCGAAGGTTCGGAACAAATTACCGAAGGAAAGTTCGAATCATCGATGGTACTTATTTGCATAATTTACTAGTGACGTCACCATAGCTACTTCTTGGTTTATATTTGATTGAAAATCCTATTTCACAGGCAATCCATATAAATATAATACAACATTAACATGTAGTTTAAAAATACATTAGATAGAACAGTAATCATGTTTTTATAATATAAATCAAGATTTAAATAGCCTACATGTTGTTTAATTTACACAATGCTGCTTGCGATCTATACAGTAAGCTTGCATTGCAGCAGCACTAATTGCAGCAGACTTAGGAAAAAATAACTTAATTTAACAGTCACCGTACCAAGCAGGTTATCAGTTACATTTTATTACTACTAAAAATATTGACAATATGAACTTACGTTTGTCAAGTAACCCCGGGGATTGGTTGTACCTCCATGACGCATCAACAGTCGCTTGCACAGTTTGCATTCAAATTTTTTTGGTCGTCTAGGGTATCTAACAAAAAAAAAATCCTAAACAGCAGAGGGGTTTCGAGACAGTTCTTTCAATATAGCTTATGCTATACAGCGCTTTGCTGTCGAGAAGGCAAATGAAAAAAAATAATTACTGTTTGATGACAGCTATTGTCGGCAGGCATGTCCCCCCCCCCCCCGTGAGCTAGCTGAACTGTGATGTATTGATTAATTATTGACAGCTATAGTCAGCGGGGCAGCAGGAAGCACCCTAGACAAGGCAAGCTGCAAGGTGGAGGCAGGGGAGGAGGACCAAACAAAGAAATGACAAGAAGGCCTAGGCAAAGGGCTCTTTATAGGAATGTTTGGATTGCATATGCAATTAGAGGCGGATCCTCCTCTCAGAAACATAACATAGTTTCCATTAATCTCTCAGTTATCCCCAGTCTCCGACACAGTACAAGTACAGCAAGCCTGCAGTAAACTGTTGGCAACACATATAATTAAAGACTTTTATATAGCACAACATAAGCAAGGAAGTTATTACAATACCAAAAGCGTAACCTTAACTTAATGTATACAACATTCAATAAAAGACAATTGTTAAAAAGTGAAAAATATTAAAAACACTTAATGGATGCCTACCTCAGTGCAGTCTTCATTTTAACCTGGCAGTAGGAATAATCCGCAACCTACATGGCCACGGAAAGCTAATTTATTGCGCAGCTTGAAAAAGACACCGGGCTTCCGAGTGGCGTATCCAGCAAAGGCACTCCATGTGGATGTGACCTATAGCCTGGGGATCTCAGGTTCAAGTCCAGGCTATGTCACAGTTGACTGTGACCGGGAGATCCTAGGGGACGGTGCACAACTGGCCAAGCACTGCCCGGGTAGGGAGGGCTTAGGTCGGCAGGGGAATCCACGGCTCACTGCGCATCAGGCACCCTATTGGTCACAGATCTGTGTTGTCCTCCGGCACTATATGTCTGGTGGCCTCGCTGTGGATCCACAGTGCAAAAAATGAGGGATTGGCAGGAGCACGTTTCAGAGGATGTGTGCTCCAGCCTCCGTTCCCCGAGTCGGCGGGGCGGGGGGGGGGTTGCGAGTGGTGAGCCAAGAATACAGATAATAATTGGGCACACTAAATTGGGGAGAAAACCAGGGTAAAAAATTGGAGATGACTCACATTGATATATATATATATATAAAAAGACACCATTGTAGGCATGGCTTAATACTGCATTCCTTCCCAGCTACAACAGCTAGTTTCAGCTGGCATGGCTCTTTATCCTGGTAATACAACACAGTTGAAAGTTTTTAACACCTTTTAAAATCCTGTGCCTCTGAGAAACAGCACTTAAAGCTGTGTCACTCTCAGGAGACTACACATGTGGACCTTGTAATTCACTGGACAGAAAACAAACACCAGTGTCTGCCCTTTGAGTATTGCTGAAATAGATTTTCATTAATGCAAACAAACAGCTACTAAACCTAGACATGCAGAAATGCTAGGGTCACTTGATATGAAACACTTATCGATGCAACGTCATGTTTTGTCATATGCCCAGGCATGGAAATAAGACTCTTATTGCATAGCAATTTCACTCACTCCAGGTTTTACTAATGTACAAGCTTGATTTAGCCCCAGTGTATACTGAAGGTAAAAAGCTCAGGTGTGTCTTATTAAACTCATAGTAAAACCAGGTATGGGTCAAACTGCTATGGAATGGAAGTGTTGTTTTCATTCCTGTATCACACACTTACTTTTTAAACATTGAGTGACATGAACTTTATGAAATTGTATTGTTTGCATGTTGCAGGCTAAAGAATTTGAGAATGTATGTAGAATTAGCAAATTCCCAAATGCATAACAATTAATGTGAGCCACACATCAGCCCTCAAGCTGCAGTCCTTGAGGGCTGCAGGGTCTTCTGGTTTTCATTCCAACTTAAGTTCTCAATTAACATAACTGATCTAATTATTTGTTCATTTGGATATATTTAATATTTTTCAAGGTCATTTACAGTTGATGATTTAATGCACTTGATTCATGGTACACAGCCTATAAAACATTGAGTCCTGCAGAGAAGTGTCAAATGTGTCCAATTAATCAAATAATTAGACCAACTAAGTAATTGAGAGCTTGGGTGGAACAAAAGCCAGAAGACACTGCAGCCTTCCAGGAACTGAGTTTGACCCCCTGCCCTAGACCTAGATAAGCTGTGTGCAACTATTCAGCAACAATAATGTGAAGGATCTCAGTGACCTCACAATGGAGGGCATACTAGCGAGTGCCAGTGCAACCGGCTCACCCCTCAACAGTGACTTCAGTGACCAATGTGTCCATCAGGACAGGCTCCCAAATGTGAGAGTTTTTCAGACATGTACAACATATAGTTACAAGCAACTGACAATGGCACAGAGAACCAACTCACAGAAACCTTCCACTCTAACAGTGTGCCAGGGGCTCAACACCGTAGACCATTAAGAACACTCACCGATACAGTGAACCAGATTAGTTGACTTGCACACATAGCTTCATTCCTGTGTGTGTTTCAGGTCGTTCAAGAATCTTTGTCTCTAAACCTTTGCATTGAAGAGATTTTGTACAAAAACTTGATGAATCACCCGGGCAGTATGCATTCAATCATAATATCAAACCCATAACTTCAGAGACACATTTTTCAATTGAAATAGAGAATGGTTAAGAGCTGATGCACATGATAACAGTCTAGTCTTTCTGGAATTGCAATTTACAGAAAACCACCATAGTTAAGAAATAAAGCACAATTTCGTTCACAAGACGTTCATGATGGATTGAGCCGCTAGCAGACACAAGTGCAAAGTATTTAGACAAGCAACAGACAAGTCCTACTGTATCCTGTACCACAGACCTGGCCAGTCAAGGAACATTACAATGTACAAAAAAACACCTGCCATAACACCATCAATAGTATGCAGCGCAGTCAACCAGAAGACGCCATGTGAACAGACTTCAGCGTTTATAATGCCCTCAAGCAGGAGTGGGTACCACCCTCCAGTTCCTGCAAAATTTGTTCTCCGGAAGAGCCAGTACTTTTGAACATTCCTTGTCGAACATCAGTAATCTGTTGTTTTGCCCACTGTTACAAACTGGTTTGCAAAGGGAGATGCTGTTTTTATATATCATATTACCAAGTGAATACAAGTCACATCTATAAATTCTTCAGTGAGGGATGGCCGGGTCACACCAAAGTATGTGCTACGTATGCAATGTATATTTGTATGTGCCATACTTTCTCATATTATATGAGGTAAATACAGCATGTCCATTTAGATCTATAGTACTGTATGTTGGATCGTTGTTGCTTTCCTACCAAATGAATCAAAAGCAAAATGCTCTTTGTCACGATATTTTTTTGAGTCCATTGAAAAGTAAACAACAGCACTGCACTTCACGTGCTATATGCACTCAAACACTAGTGGTGAAAAAACATAGCAATGCCGATGTAATGTTAATTTGGTAACAACTATATCGAGATCTAGCAGGCGAGACTATACAATGCAAACACATTCTAATGTTGACAAAACAATTTACATTGCATTCACCTTGCATATAGACTTTAGCCCCTTTTTATGTGCATACAGAAGCTATTTCATATGAAAATATATTGCAATACTGTATACGTACAACGCAGAATAAATATTACTCACATTAGTCACATAGCCATAATAAAGAACATCTATTTGATATACGTTTGATATTTAACTCAATCACTCTAATGTATATAATTAAGATGATTCAGAGAAGCATGTCTATGTTACAGTGTTGGCTTTTTAAGGTTATATCCTGACCAGGGACCAAGACAGTCCAAGTGGGAGGAATTTTATATATATATATATATATATAAATTCGAAAGCCATTTCAGTCTTCAAAGTTGTGCAAAACTACCACTACGATGCTAAATCAGTCTTTTTAAATAAAATTGTGACTGACGCTATTTTACGTGCAATTACAGCAGCATTAATGAAACAAATGTAACAAAGACGTGGGAGCACCATATATATATAATATATATATATATATATATATATATATATATATATATATATATATATATAATATATATAACAATTTCAAAGTCCTTATCATTGTTACTCATAAATAGTCATCTATTAAATGAGTCGATTACTAACTTTCGCTTTGCCTGCCTTTTTCAGTGCTTCACGTCTAGATGTAGACAGTCATTCGCAGCTGACGACTTTAAACTTGTTGGAGTTTGCACATTGTGAATGCACTGGAACGTGTGACAGGTAATAAACCAGTCATAGTTATGCTTGTATATTGACTGGTTGTTGCATTAAAAATCAACATAATACGTGTGAATACAATGTGTTGGTTCAGAAACCACAAACAACAATGTAGTTCCTTCATTTATTAAATCATTTAGTTATGGGCTTCTTTTTTCCGCACTCAGTATACGCGTCTGTATTAATAAACTGACTTACCTGTCAGCACACCGTTACTCCAATATGTTCTGTAGCCGCACGGTCTGTACTGTGATCCCTACCTTGTGCTCTACCCGCTGCAGGCAAATCAACTCTGCTCTGCTCCGCTGCCTAACAAAGCATTATGGGATAGCGCCTATTGCTTTCGTTCCTCATGCTATTGGATGCTATCGTTATTGAAAATTAAATTACTGCTCTTCTATTGCCTACACCAGTTTTCTCACAGAAGATAAATATTTTACTAGGACCGCTCCTGCCAAATCTCAAATATCACTTTATACAGCTGACGCACGTAGCTCCGAGAAAGGGGGTTTTACTTATTTACTGGAATGCCTATTTTAATCGCAATATAGGCAAAGAGACAGAACAGCGATAGAAAGTGTTTAGTGGGATTGGATGGTGTCTCAATCTTTTTAAAAAATGTTTAAGTCAAAAACTCATCCACCTGATCCCCATTTTATATAACATAGGTCTAGTTAATACACATTTCATCCAACATTAAAACTAATTTATCTCTTCACGTTGAAAAATTGTATATTTTATAGCTGCTCCTTGTAAAATGTTAACACGTCTTTTTTTTTTACTCCCTTGTCTATATGTTTAACTTCCATCAGCTAAACCAGAGCTTCCATCTGGCATGCATACCCCGCTGCTGCTGCTGCTGCTGCTGGTAGTCGCAGGTTTGCGGTTCAGTGAACCAGAACGCGTCAAGAAGGGAGGAGCCTTTTGTGCTTGCCGCTAAAACTGCTTGAGGTGCCTAATGTAAACGATGTGGTAAGTCAACAAGGCCCGCTAACTGACTTGTTTGCTTTCACATGACCTTTTCATGACGTGTCAATCATTTGCAGTTGTTCTTTCAATTACTCAAATAGTGTTTTTGTCAAAGTGTGTTTTTTTTTTCTGAGTTCAGTAGCTGCCCTTTGGTTCCAGTTGTCTGCTATAGCTAGCTATCCAGAAGCACTTTCATTGCATGTTGCTAAACTAATAAACTAATGCTCTTCCATTTGAAGTGGGTTTGGGATGAGAAATGGCAGAATCTAATTATGTATGACAATATGCACACACATGTTTTCTGCTGTATTTTGTGAAGAACACATTTCAATGCGTCAATTATTATCTATGATATATGTCCACTATTCCATTAGGAACGTGGTTGCTGCTGTGCCTTTTACCTCTGGAAGCCTGGGTTCAAATCTGGCTCAGGTCAAAATGAATGTGATGCTCTCAGTTCAGCTCCTAGTGGACATCAGTCTTTGTCACAGCATGAGCATATAATCGAGTAGAGAGAATCAACACAGTCTAGTAGAGAGAAGCAGCACACAGTTGAGTAGAGAATGGGCACACAGTCGAGTAGAGAGAATGGGCACACAGACAAGTATAGAGAAGCAGGAAACAGTCAATTAGAGAATGAGCACACAGTCGACAACAGAGAATCAGGAAACAGTCGTGTAGAGAATGAGCACACAGTCGAGTAGAGAATGAGCTCACAGTCTAGTAGAGGATGAGGACACAGTCGAGTAGAGAGAATCAGGACACAGTCGAGTAGAGAATGAGCTCACATTTGAGTAGAGAGAATCAGGACACAGTCAATTAGAGAATGAGCACACAGTCGACAACAGAGAATCAGGAAACAGTCGTGTAGAGAATGAGCACACAGTCGAGTAGAGAATGAGCTCACAGTCTAGTAGAGGATGAGGACACAGTCGAGTAGAGAGAATCAGGACACAGTCGAGTAGAGAATGAGCTCACATTTGAGTAGAGAGAATCAGGACACAGTGCAAAGTGAAAGAGTTTTTAAAAAATGTACACAAAAGTTTTAAAAAGATTAAAAAATGTTATTTTCAGGACGTTTCGGGCAAAAGCCCTTCTTTGACTGTTTAAAAAGAAAAGTAAACACAGTTCAGTAAACTTGTTATTATTCAAGATTTGTAATTATACAAACATTCTGTGGATGGTGTCATGATTATTAGAATAGAATGTTCATTCCGAGAGGTTCCAAAGTTCCCAGTCTGAAGATAAATTTGCGTTCTGAGCAATATTTGTTCCATAGCACTGATTGATCACACAGACTGTGATGTCTTCAGCAATGTTTTTAGATCATCACTGTTGAAGTGATGGGCTACTGGAAATGCAGTGGTGTTAATGCGAGTGCTTCTTAAGTGTTCTACAAACCGGTCTGCTAAATTCCTTTAAGTTTCCCCAGTATACAATGTGTTGCATTTCTTGCAGATAATGCAGTAGACTGTTCCTTTAGAGGTAAATGTTCATGAATGTTGGATGAAGATTTAATGCCTCTAGTCCAGTGGAAAGATCTGACAGCTGTCCTATCATTCGTGAGCAGAAGCTGGGTGTTAATATGCTGGGTAAGCACTGAATTTCGCCGACTGTTATTGAGAAAAATAATACATTTCAGTATTTAGAATTTAATTCTCTCTATTTAATTCACCAGACAAGTAAAGCCGAATCCACTTTCTCTGAATAGTTGTACTGGAGATGACGATCTTTAAAACAGAGCAGTGCAGCGAGACGGAATCTATCCTCAGTTTAGTTTATTCGTGGTTATCTGTGTAAAAATGCTATACAAAAAATTGCATTGCGTATTTTATATTAATTATTTACACAGTATATGTCACGGGAAGGCAGTGTTTAAGGTAAAAACCTATGCAATAATCAGGCTGCCCACAAACAGACAAGTAAGATCAATTTATGCCCGTGGCCAAATTACTTTCGTCTAGTCTTTGTTTCAGAGAGAATGTATGTACAGGTATTACATTGTGGTCTATTCCATGTATATGTGCCTTAGTTCTCTATAATCTTTGAATTATTGACAAAATCTTCAAACCCCTTGTTGAATCACTGCCCTCCTATGTTAAGACTACACATTTTCTAAAACTGGATAATTTCAAAGAACAGCACCCTTGTGATAATATTATTCTTTTTACAATGGACATTAAAAGCCTATACTCTGTTATACCAAATAATGAAGGGTTAATTGCAATAAAGCACTTTCTTGATGAACAGATAGTGAAAGAACCTCCAATAGATATCCTTCTGAGACTGGCTGAACTTGTGCTCACATTGAATTGTTTTTCCTTTGATGATCATTTTTTACACTCAAGTAAGCGATGTTAGCATGGGAACTAAAATGGGACCTCGCCTTTTTGTGGGATAAGTTGAAAAGACATTTTTACAGCAATACAATGGAAACACCTAAATTCTATCTTAGGTACATTGACGACATCTTTGGAATTTTCACCAACTCTAGTGAGGATTTAAAACAGTTCATTCAGTCCGTAACAAACTTCCACCCAGCCCTGGATTTCACATGGAACATATCAGAAACAGACAATAGTGCATCTTTCTTAGACATTTCCATCACTGTTTTGAATTCCACCATTACAGTAATACCTCTGTCTACAACAACCAACCGATTCGCATTCATATCTGCAATATGACTCCTCACACCCTAAGGCTTGTCGTGACTCGATTCCCTATTCACAACTATTAAGACTCAGATGTATTTACAGCGCTGATCAAGATTTCTTTGCCAAAAGTGAGTAATGTGTGTGTTTTTTGCAAATTGTGGCTTTCCGGACAAGATCATCAGTAAAGCTAAATCCTGCATATCAAATATAAATAGAAAACATGCTTTACATAAAAACAACATACAACAGAGATGATAGAATCCCTATTGTCCTCACTTACCACCCTACATACAGAAAGATAGACATTTGTGTGAAGAAACTGTACAACTGGGAACTTTGGAACCTCTGGGAATGAACATTCTATTCTAACAATCATGACACCATCCACAGAATGTTTGTATAATTACAAATCTTCAACAACAAGTTGAACTGTACTGTTCACTTTTCTTTTTAAACTACTGAAGAAGGGATTTTGCCCAAAAAGTCTTGAAAAGTAAATGTACACAAGGTTTATCTTTTTATAAACCTTTTCTTTCATATACATACACATACAGTTGTAATCAAAAGTTTACATACCCCAATGGAAATTTATAATTTATCGAAATTTCTCAAAGAATTTTAGGAAAAATCTTTTGCTTTTGTGGATGAGGAAAAAAAATCACAATAAATAGATGTCTATAATTATTTATTTCAGCAATTTTTTGCAAAACTCAAAAAATGCTAATTCAAAGTATTCATACCCTTTGAAACTATGACAGTATTGTTTACAAAGTGCTAGATATTTCAATATGATAATGCAGAACCTAATTCTAGAAAAGTCTAGAAATTGCTGGATTGTAGGTGACCATTCTTACAAAGTATAAAAGGGTTTGGCATAAGATGATTGCTGTCATTACCAACAACTAAAGATGGGAAAATGTAAAGAGCTATTTGAAGACCTTAGGCAGAAAAGTATTTATTGTTATAAAGCCAGAGAATGATACAAGAAGACTTACAAGCATTTGAGTATCCCAATTTCAACTATTGTTTCTATTATCAAGAAGTACAGGACTCATGGTACTGCTACAACACTCCCTCGGTCTGGAAGAAAGACGATTCATTCACCAAGAGCAAGTAGAAGAATCGTGAGGAAGGTTAATAACAATCTGCCAATGATATTCAAAGTGAACTGGCTGCAAGAGGGACTGGGGTTCCATTTCAACATAGGTCAAGTATTGTATGGTGAAGGTCTCAATGGTCGCAGACCAAGGAAAAAGCCAATCTTAGGAAAACGTTATAAGGACAGTCGTTTTAAGTTTGCAAAATGGCATTGGGGGTGGTAATATCCTCTAATGGGCAGGATATTTAGTTCCCATACATGGCAAAATGAATTCCATGTCATACCAAAAGATGTTGGCCAATCATCTGAAACTGGACTTTCCAACATAGAGAATCTTTGGTAAGAGTTGAAGGCGGCTGTGCACAAGAGAAGTCCTTGGAATTTGAATGAACTGGAACAATTTTGCATTGAAGAATGGTCAAAAATCACTAAAGAATCATGCCAAAAGTTCATTGACAAATATCCTAAATGTTTAAAAGAGGTTATTATTGCTAAAGGTGCCTCAAACAGCTGTTAATTTCATTTTCCTTGTCATGTTATTTTAGGCAGGGTAGTATGACATTAGGGCCAATCTGGATCTGTGAAACTAGCTATTAATGTGCACTAAATCAGAGGTTGTTGCTTGATCACATTATGAGAGAGTAGCACTGTAACCATGTGCTCTGGTTTAAAGGTTTACAGAACACCCTGTAGTGTCTACAAGGGTAGAATTACTTTACTGTGTCCTGTACTTGTTGCTGCAATATGCTGTTGGTAAGGCTGTATTTTTTTTTTACGATTTCTGTAAAATGTACCCATTGTCGTGTAATATGTAGTTCCCCGTGAAAATTCCCATTTCTGAAAGAATAGTGTATAACATATTTTAATCACTTAAAAATAAATACTGCAAATGTTCCCCTAATTGATGCACTACTTGTTACACTGCATTTAGCAACCAGACAGCCGGTTTAGTTTGCTTCCGGTAAATGATTGAACACACACTGCATAGAGCTGCATGATTTCTTTAAAATGTCGTCAACAAAAGACACTAGCTACTAGCTGCATCAAAGACCGGAAATATTTCTGCTAAAGATCACTCTACAATTTAGCGTTTACTGTTTTTCAAGTAAGCATTTAAATATTTAAGAAGATTCGCTGTATAATAACTAGAGAACAGTGTAGTACACCCAAATCCCTTTTGTATAACCTTTAAAACAGATCAAGGGAAAGGATGGGACAGTGGAAATTGATGTGGATCCAAGGATTATCCCATCTACAGCTACTTACAGTAGAGCTATATATCCCAAATAGGAGAGGTTTACTCAGATTAATTGAAAATAATGGGAATTATTTTAACAATCTCTGACTTGAAATGCTACCCCACAGGTCCCAGTAATATATTCAAACTCAACATACTGTGCATCCTACTAATCTAGTATCTGTCCCCCACTGTGAAAATTCTGACTATCAGGGGCTCATGTACTGGGAATTTAATTAAAATTAAAACTTTAGCCAGAGGTAACTTTAAGAGCCCTGTATGCACCTTCCTTAGGATAGCATTAAACACAAGATCCTTAGTCAGCAAATCCCTGTTAATTAACAACCTTATTTCTATTACCTTAGTTGAGACTTGGCTAAAACCAGATGATGCAGTACCCTTAGTGGAAGCTTCTCCTTGTGGTTTCTCTTTTCAGAAGGCGGCATGCCCCTTGGGTCGGGATAGTGGTCGTGCCATAATTTTTGGTAAGGCGTTTAGCCTTCACTTTGAAAGTTTAAATGGATACCCGTCATTCTAAATTCTACCTTGTAAAGTTACTGTTCAAACTCCAGTTCAGCTTGTAGTCATTTATCGGCATCCCTATTCCTTTATTTTTTTTTTTTTTGACAGAGGTTTAGAACTTCTATCAACTCTTGCTATCAAGCTTGATAGAATTATGCTTTTGGAATATTTTATGTTGATGTGGAGGGAGATCCACTTGGAAATTACTGTCTGAATTTATTTGATAACATGGGCTTTGCTCACCACGTATCTGGGCCCACCAACATTCACAATCACACACTTCATTTCCTGTTACCCTGTAATCTTCGACCACTCCCCCGTCATTTTTTAATTTTCACAATCCAGTCCAATAAACCTCCAGGAACATTTTATTAAAGCTTGGTCCCTTAAAACCTGGTGCTTTTTCCTCATCAGCACTTGCTGACTCGGGATCAGTCAATGCTTTAGTAGAAAATTACAACACTGTCAATGAACATTTAAAAAACATTCTCCCTGGTTCAATGCTGCAACTCGCATACTCAAACACAAATGCTGTAAATTAGAACGTAGATGGAAAGACACAAAACAACAGGTTTCTTACCTTTCCTGGAAAGAGTCAAGACTTACAAGGCTGCACTGTCCTCCGCCAAGTCCACCTACTACTCAAATTGAATAGAAACTAATAAAAGTAATCCAAGTTTTCTTTTTAACAAGTATCAAACATTTTAGAGTGAGTGGTGGCTAATCAATTCAATTCATTCCTTGCAGCTCATAATATCGATGAGAAATTTCAGGCAGGCTTTCATCTCGGTCACAGTATTGAAAAGGTCCTTGTCAAAGTAATAAATTATTCTCTACTATCCTCTGATTCAGGCCTTGATTCTGCCATAATCCTTCTAGATCTAAGTGCAGCTTTTGATACAAGTGAGCATCGAATTTTAATTGACCACCTTAAAAACCTGGTAGGACTGTCAGGCTCTGTCCTATCCTGGTTTAAATCCTATTGACCAAATAAGCTACAAGATGTCCAACATTGTGGAGGAATCTGTCCTTGGTCCTGTTCTGTGTTGCTTGTATATGCTTCCCTGGGTAATGTTGTCTATAGACACTGTGTTTATTTCCATTGCTATGCTGATGACACACAAATGTATCTATCTGTCAAACAAGGTGATTCCAAATCTCAAAATACCCTAACTATCTGTCTCATAGATATTAAATGGATGGCAACACTTTTTTTTTTTTTACACTAAATTCTGATAAAATAGATCACAGTTTTGGGTTCTAAAAAGCAACGTGAGAGTATAAACCCATGCCTGTACAGTGGACAGCAATCCCACTAAGCCAAAGCCAGAGACCAGAAATCTGGGTGTCATTTTTGACTCTGATCTTTCCATTTGAAGCTCACATTAAGAACATTAAAAACATCGCTAAATTCAGATGCTTTCTCTCAGTACATGATGCCGAGAGACCGATTTACACCTTCATAAATTCCAGATTAGACCTTGCAATGCTCTTCTTTCTGGTATTCCAAACTGTTCTGTCCTGATTGTAGCTTGTGCAGAATGCTGCGGCCAGGATCTTCAAAAAAAAATAAAATAAAAATGACCATATTACGCTTGTTTGGGTGTCCGTACACTGGCTCCCAGTTCGATACAGGATTGATTTTAAAGTTCTACTCCTCACATATAAAGCCTTACAAGGCTTGGCTACATCTTAGTGACTTACTGGTCCCATATGTTCTAGGGTGGCCGCTCAGATCCCAGGATGCTGGTTATCTCACGATTCCAAACATTTTAAAAACAAACACAGATGGGAGAGCATTCGGCTAGATGGCCCCTAAGCTATGGAATGAATTGCTGGATCCTGTTAGGAAAGCTCCTACTGTAGCAATGTTTAAAACTAGGCTGAAGACACATGTACAGTTTAGCATATTTATCATATAGACTTTTGATTAATTGTCTTTTATATTCCATGCTTTTATTGTTTTTACTGTTTTACTGAATTTCTTGTATTTATTTAAAAATATATATTTGTGAAACTACACCAAATAAAGGTTTGATTGATTGATTGAATATTGAAATGGGTCTAAAGTAAATCTTGTTCACATGCAGTGGCCGTTATATAACAGGTTCACTAGTATAGCCCTGTATATTTATTCATTAAAGTAGTTTTCTGTTTGTAAGGCCCTATATTTTTAGGGGATGTAAAACACTGGAAAGCCAATTGGGTCTGTTTGCAAACATTGAGGGGTTAACTGTGGAAGAACAGAGTAATTAGTTACTCAGAAATCCTGTTTTTAGTAAAAACCAAACCTGATTGTCAGGCACTGTAGCTTTAAGGCAGACGTTTGCCTTTAAGCCACATGCTCCTGTGTACAAAATCCTTCTCATGCGATGACTAATTTATCAAAAGGGGCTGAACCTCAGAGAGACAGAAATACAGTGAACCTGCATGCTTCTGTCTCAAAGACCCCAAGCTGTCCAGTTCCTATGTACTGGGGCACACTCTTGCTAGTAGAGGATCAGCAGTGGCAATATAGTTGCTTTGTACAAAGGACCACTGGTAGCTCCAAGGCAGCTTTAATTGTATGAGGCTAGAATGGTACCACAGTGGTAATGCTACTGTATGTTGGTATGAACGCACATTGTATTGTTTAGCCATCCAGAATAAAAAAAAAAAACAGACTACTGGCTCCAAAAAGTAACCTGTTACATAACTACTTTCTTATAGAAGTAATATACTCCATTGCTGATTAATTACTACTTTATATTACAATAAAACACACACAATAGATAACGCAAACAGCATAAAACATTTTGCAATTGGGTTTTTACAATCTGTTCCACTGGCCAGTACTTAAGCTTGCTAGAAAAAAAAAAAAAGAAATTATTTGCAAACAGGAGCTTCTGCCAACTGCAGATGTTGCATGATTTCCAAAAGTAATTTATGTAACAAAATGCAATCTCTCTTACTTTTGTTCCTGAAAAGTAATCTGATTACTTCTACATATCACATTTTTAAAAAGTCATACCTTACTAAAGCTAGAGAACTCAAAGGTAACTCATTACTAGGTTTGTGCAAATACTCAGATCTTCCAGGTAATTTCCTTTAACACATTTTAAGTTGGCAATGAGTAACTAAAACAAACACGTTAGAAACATGTCAATTGTGAATCACAAAACGATGCACATCCTTACTCATTACTGTAACTAGTTAACAGCCCTGCTTCCTTATCTCTTTCCTTACTGAGCAAACATGAAGATTCGTTTTTTTGTTAGTTTGACTAGGGTTTTCATTGATTAACATTAGAAATATTTATATTTTAAGTTAGGCGTATTACCAACATTTTATTATTACATAAAACACCACCACAGTGTGTTTTATACAGTGCTTATGGATTTTAAGGCTAGAGAAAGGGAAAGATGTAGTTATAGTAACAATTCATTAGACGACATTTAAACAGAAAGTATTCCTGGAGCATCTTGTGCATTTCTTACATCTATTTTCCTTCATTGTAAATATGACTGGAGCATCCTGAGAAGAGCGCATTACTGGAGGAATTGACCCCCCCCCCCGTGATTAAATCCGTGTACATGAAACAGATATAGGTCTGTGGTTGGACCTGGGCCAAGAGATGCTTAAGTGGATGGGTTAATATAACGAACACTCATAGCTGTCTGAGTGAAGTTAGTACTCCCTCATTATACTGCTATAGAGAGGGTGACAGAATAACGAGGGTCAATACAAAATCAGTAACACCCCCCCCCCCCTCACACACACGTTTCATGACAATTAGATAAGTGCTTCTCCAGATGAATTGAAAAATGTGAAGTGTGTCGCGCAGACGGATGGACATGTAACTGCCTGCACCATATCCCCTTCGAAGTGTATTTCACCCTTGCAGGGATTGTTAAAAAAAAAAAATTGAAAGTTGGCAAGTATCATTTAATTATTCAGCATAACACCACATCAAAGACATAAGTAGTCGTGCTCTGTATTGTAGCTGGTTCTGTGTCGTGCTTCTGAGAAAGTACAGTAAGGGAGACCGCAGTGCATTGCTTTGTACCTTTGCTTGGCTTGTTGCAAGCAGCGAGAATAGTGGTGAAAATAGCATTGGTTTATATTGGTGCACACTGGTTCAGAATGAATATGTAGCGGAATTTGAGGATGGCATTGCCACATGGGGGGGGTTGCAGTATAATTAGGGAGGACTGTAGTCGTGTCTGCCCACTCTGCAATAGCGCCGTCTTGTAACACAGCATGCAGAGTGTGGGTCTGAATCAGGAGATCTGGGTTCGATCCTTAAAACACTCCCTCCGACATGACACCAGGTACTTCCATACTAGTTCTTTTAAGTTTTATCTTAACCAGTGATGCATCAATAAAAATCAGTGCATGCAGAGGATCCTCATCATTGTGTAATAATCCCACAATATCTAAAACATTTCTGTCAAATCAAGAGTGTATTCGATTATAGCCAAATGCAATTCTGAAACATCTGCAGGAGGCTAGAAGCGTACATGTACGATAATCACTTGGTGCAAAATCAAGACAGTTATTATATTCACCATGTAGTGCGAGAGACGGCTAGAAGGATCCCCATTTATTGAATATAGAAGACCCGAAAAAACATTAAATTAAATCTATTAATTGACTGACTTTCCAGTCTACAGCTGTGGGAAAAAAGTGCAGAGTATAAATTAAACCTTCATTGAGGCTGCTGCTCCAATATAATTACAGGTTTATTCCAAAACCAACAGCACAAAAGAAAAAAAAAAAAAAAAACTAATGGAGCCTTGGAACTGGAATCTTTCCAGGACTCCAGTCTGTAACTCCAATGTAGTGACTGTGTTAGAAGGCTCTCACCAGTGCAATCACATACAGAGGACCCTCAATCGCAGAATGGTTCAACAGTACAGGAAAAGGTGATATATATATAGTATATATATATATATATATATATATATATATATATATATATATATATATATATATATATATATATATATATATATATATGACACACACACATACTGAAGAGGGGGCGAATACTGGGAAACTATGGCCTCAGAGGGAAGAACTAAAGTTACCAACAGGGGACTATAAAGCTGCTGAAACGTATATCTTTCAATAGAGCAATTAGAGATTATAGAAATCACTTTCTTTGTGTTTTTCTCATTTTTTTAACTGCCCAAATACTTTTGTCTGTGACTGTACATAGCTACAAATGACATTTAAGCTTATTTTTTTTTTTTATTTTTTTTTTTTTTATTTTTTTTTTTTTTTTTTTTTTTACTTCCTTACCTGATTTGCCACACAGAGTTAAAAGGTCCCAAAATAATATAAACTACACAGACCTGCAAGCAAGAACGTGGCAAGTTAGTCCTGTATTATTTTCTGTGCTCCTCAAAACAGAACATGAAAGCCCCTAGTATACAGGACAAGCGGTTTGGCCATTCCGACACAGTTATTTCAGAACAGATTTAAAAAATAAATAAAT
The DNA here is from genome assembly GCF_017654505.1 of Polyodon spathula. Lineage (NCBI taxonomy): Eukaryota > Metazoa > Chordata > Actinopteri > Acipenseriformes > Polyodontidae > Polyodon > Polyodon spathula. The sequence goes on along the minus strand of NC_054540.1, from coordinate 34,649,001 downwards.
AAAAAAAAATCTAGTGTAGAACCTCAGGACAGCCTCACTTTCATTAAATTATTGAATTTAATATTGCGCATTATGGAAATACTGCATCATTCACATACTAAACATGCAGGGTCACAGCAGCAATCTCCTTTATTAATATTTTAGATCAATAATGGTAATCAGTAGATGATCCGATTATCCTTGGGGGGGGGGGGGTTGGTACAGACAGGCTCCATTAATCTCCACACAAATAAAAATAATCTTCTTGAATAAACTTCCTTTTATATTCCCAAGGTAAATTAGCAATGTTAAAAACATAGACCATTACTTAATTACCAAAAATGGCATCTTAACTAGAATTTATTTATTTATTTATTTTGAATAAATGTCTCTAGATATGACATGAGGCTTCATTATCTCTTGCCTTCTAAGACCCGTTAATCAGTCTCAATGTTGTTAACTTAGACAGAACTAATCAAATAGACATTTAACATTAGGCCATGTGACTCTCTTTAACCTACTCAGCATTGATTTTGTCCAGCAAGCTCACATTTAATTAGACTCAGATAGAATAAAACAATGCATTTATTCTGCTGAAACAACTTTACCACTTCAAACCAATGTATTTATTTTTGAGCTGTGACCAGCGCTCCAGATAAGCTTGCCCTCTAATTTGAACACAGAGAGTAAAATGTATTTGTGGGTAAAATGCAACATTACCTTGAAGTTATGAATAATCTCAATAAATACTGTGATTTCCATTACATGAGAGTAAATATTGAACTTCATGCTGATTTGAACTCGGCTCTCACCAAGATAAGCACCAACTAAGACGTAGCTTTGCAGTAAACTAATGTGATCCATCTGCATCTCCATCCATTTGCGTTGTTTTCTATCTGATGATGTAGATATTCTTCTGTCTGGTGTTGATTGTTGAAGTGTAATGCTGGCTCCAGGGATCAGCTCATTTTGCCTCCCCAGCGCATCAGCACACACACCTGTGATGCTGGCTCCGGGGATCAACCCAGTGCGGTCTCCCCAGCGCATCAGCTTGACAACCATCTGGATTGAGCCAAGCAGGGTACATCTCTGGGGTCTTCAAGTGGGCACCTTCCATCTTCAGTGTTATGTTGTCTAGCCCATGACACCTCAAGAGGGCTCAACAGTGATTCTGGTGTCCCAGCATCACCCGCCCTCCATCCCCCTCAGCTCAGCCCAGCTTACTTACCTGTACATCAGTGTTGCTTTCTTTCTGTTGTGCTTGAGATCCCCATCCAGAATCTTTCCATCTCAACCACAGCAGTTGCTGCTCCTTTCTGCTGCTTCAGATAAGTTCTTCACTGTGCGACGCAACTCTTGGCCACTGAACCCGACATCTATGAGAAACCGGGTTGTAGAGTGTGCCACAAATCCTCAACAACCCACCTCCACTGGATAAACTCGGACTCTCCATCCTCATTGTTCTGCTTCAGCAGCTAGTCGAGCAACCAAAGTTTCTTCCTCTCCTATGCATCATCCACAGCATCTTCCCATGGCATTGTTAACTCTACCAGAAGAACAAGGCGTGCTGATCCAGACCACGACAATGTCTGGTCGAAGGTTAGTGGTGGCAATCTCAGGTGGAAAAATAAGCCGTTGACCAACATCTGCCAGCATCTTCCAGTCTCTAGCAGCTTCCAGTTGTCCTGAGCGAGGCTTTGTTTTGACACAGTTTCTTGGTGGTTGCTCTCCTAGATAGAGGAATGTTGTCTTTTGTGTGTAATGCTTTGATGGAACTGGTGGCAACTTATTGGTCAGGTTACGCTTGTCTTCCAATGCTAAGGCCAAACATCGCAGCACCTGGTCATGGCGCCGAGTAAAACGTCCTTGGCTAAGACCCACCTTACATCCTGTCAAAATGTGCCTTAATGTTGCAGGTGATGAACACAAAGGACACGAGAGATCCTCACCCACCCAGAGGTTTAGGTTCTGTGGTGATGGGAGAACATCATATGCTGATCTGATGAGGAAACTGATCCTGCTCTGCTCCATTGTCCATAGGTCTTGCCAGCTGTTCTTGCATTGTTCCACACTTTCCCATCTCATCCATTCTCCCTGCTTGGCCTGGGAAACGGCAACCCCACACACTGCAAATGAGCATCTTAACACGATGCAAAGGAGCCAGGCTTGCCTGCATTCGTGGTCCTAGAGCTTTTAACCTTGTCTCATCTAACTGATGGGACAATTCATAACGGCAGTGTATCACAACATTGCATGTTGCACTGAGACTCTTTAAACATTAATTCAGGATGTCCAAATATTTCAAATACAACACTACAGATAAACTAGCACTGAATTCTGGTAGATTTTCTGCTCGACAGCAGCTAGACCATTTGAGTGCGTAAAGTACAAGTACACTCAGATACAGCTCAAGCAGTTTCCCCACTTAAACATATTGCAAGTTTAAAACACAACATCAACATGCTGCATTCTGATTGCAATTCTGAAGACTACAGATTGTCCTGACAGTCTTTTCAAAACATTTAAAACCTTAAATTGAGGCTCCTGAGTGACGCATCCATGAAAGGCGCTCCGCGTGTACTGGATGCGCCCTATAGCCTGGATGTCGCCTGTTCGAGTCCAGGTTATTCCTATGCCGACCGAGGATGGGAGCTCCCAAGGGGCGGGACACAATTGGCTGAGCGCTGCCCAGGGGGAGGGAGGGCTAGGTCAGCCAGGGTGTCCTCGGCTCACCGCACACCAGCGACCCCTGTGATCTGACGGCGCCTGCCTGTAAGCTGCCATGGGCTGCATTTTCCTCCGACGCTGTAGCTCTGGGTGGCTGCATGGTGAGTCTGCAGTGTGTAAAAAAAAAAATAAAATAAATAAAACGGACGTTTAACGGCACACGCTTCGGAGGACAGCGTGTGTTCGTCTTCAACCCTCCCGAGTCAGCGCAGGGGTGGTAGTGGTGAGCTGAGCCTAAAAATAATTGGACACGACTAAATTGGGGAGAAAATAATAAAAATTGGCGACTACTAAATAAAAAAAGACTTAAATTGGATACTTTGAAATAATGATTTGAAACAACAAAAGCAATCTATTTGACAGCCTTGATCTTTAGCATTGTACTTGAGTTTCTTCATCTTCTAAATTGAAAATTATAATACAAGCAAACAATCAATAGATCTTCAATGGGGGTGACAGCAGTGATAATACTGCTAGTGTTTTTTTAAGCCTGCTTTATTTAATAAGAAACATCTCAAAATACATTCAAAAGAGGAGACGTGGTAAATCCGAATTATTCAGACAATCCTTTTTGTTTTGTTGTACTTTTATAAGATGAGCCAGTTTTAACAGGTTTCCCTGAAGGAAACATCAATATCAAGGAGTACAAACTTAAATTAAGACTGCAACATAAATTCTACAAAATCAGCATTATGAATTATTAAAGTTAGCACACTTGAAATCAATCAGATGAGTTGAGGTCTTGCCCATTGCACATTACCAGAAAGATTAGAATGAGGCAGTCATAGCTTGCAATATGTACCAATCAGTCCTGCGCCTCTGCAATGGCACTGACAGAATTGTGCTGAATTATACAGTGGTTTTGGGATCTCATGTCCTCTGCGTGCTAGGTGGTGTAACAAGTTCATTCAGTAGCTTTTAAAAGGGTCAAAACAGGAATTTACTTCTGGGGTAGTTTACAAGAACACTAAATAATGCTCTAAGCAGACAATGATAGATAGCAAACATATTGTACAAGGATAAAAATATAAAATCAGATATTAATAAGATAGATAATATAACATAACCCTTTTAATACACACAATAACCCACACGCTGACTGCAGTGTTTAGTATTACCCCTGGATAGGTTTAAGGTATCTCACAGCCTGGACATCACTTGGACACTTAATCTCATTTCATGTGCTCAATATGAACTTCAATTAGAATTTTAATAGCATCCTTAAGTCAGTCATTTCTTCTTGCTTTTTACCAACAGATCATTGCTTTCTAGTTTGTGCAAAACAAAAGATAATTGGTATATTGAACTTATCCCTTCCAGCACTTTCAAGATCGATGAAAATAAGAGAGGGAGTTCATTGTAATTAATAACCATTGATCTGTGTGGCTCATTTTAAATCTGAGGATAAGAAAACACACAACAGAACAAAAACAACCAAGAAATACAGAAGATAGAAACATTCAGCAAAACAAAACTGCAGTACACATATAAACATTACTTGTTTGTTATAAATGGGTTGTTATACAAACTAAAGCTATTTAATATATAAAAACTCTCCCTACTGAAATGTTGAAGACAGAATGCCCAACAAGCCTTAAACTGAGGACAAAAATAAGATGCCCAGTTGTGCTTTGAAATCCAAGCAATTTAGCCAAATGTTGAGTGCAGCAAAGGTAAGGACTAAACTAAGGTAGTTGCAACTAGGGACAGAACAACTACTAATGTGACAGATTCAAATAGCTGAGGTAAAAAATAGTTGACCAGGTTGACCTGTTGCCACTTATTTATCAGTCACGTGTGAACGCAGTGTTTTTTTTACGCTTTGCTGTTTGTGCATGATATCTGAAATTGTTTTTTTAAATGCAAATGTAATTTATATGCTAACGGACTGCAAACAGCTGCAGTTCCGTCCGTCTGAAACCGTACGCTTCACAATCACGTATACTGCAATTAGTCAACCGTCAGTTTCTGAGGTCTACTGTTTCTTACCTATTTAACAAGCAGACTGCTCGACTAGTCGCTGCTAGCGTTAGTTACCACTGGGCATGCCCAAAACACAACAGGAATTGAACTCTTTATTAAAAACACCAGCTTACTGGGGGTCACCATCCCAAACCCTAATCCACTGGATAAACACACCCTGCTATCAACAGTACAATTGCAGTGGCTGAAATCTTTGTCTACCATCTCACTTGCTGTTCAAAATCTGTTTTGATTAATTGAAGTACTTTCAATACAGGGGGTGTCCCATCAGTTGGCCATCAATGGCAATAACATTTAATATGCAGAATCTGACTATCTGCACCACACATAAAAAAAAGAAATAAAAACAAATCTGAATCTGTTCCTCTTTGCTTAAAAGTATTTCACACATGCAAGGAATAGAGAGACAGACACTATTATTAATCATGGCTATGATGCCTGGTTGTTGGTGCACCTTAAAATTTCCCTGCAGTAATTACAAACCCAAACACAATCTGGGTTCAGGCCCAGCCCTGGTATACGAAGGACTCTCTCCATCTTGTAATCTGGCAGTTGCGTGTTGCCGACCACACTGCAAAATATCTCAATGGGAACGATCGAGATTACTATGGCGACAACACGGTTGCTTCTTACAAGCAGGCAAATTGATTTGTAGAGTCTAATGGGGTTTGCTAATTGCAGAAGACCATTAAACAGTGATTGATTTCTTGTCACTGAAAGTCTATACAATTTGCATTACAAACAGTCAGATTTCTCCTATAGAACAGTGGGCATATCAATTATGGAGTCTGTAAGAAAGAAGATGCATTGTTTTTTTTAATTGATTTTTTGTTTCAATCAATGGAGGATTATAGTTTAATCCATTTCTGGTTTTAGTATGTTTAATAAGACACATCTGTTACCTATACACTGTGGCTAATCAAGCTTGTAGTAAAACCTAGAATGGGTGAAACTACTATGCAGTTGAAGTCTTATTTCCACCCCTGGATTATTTGAAGTATTCAGGCAGTCCAAGATCACGGGAGGCCGTATTTGGTGGTTTTTCCTGCAGCCCTATGCATTTGGACTCCCAAACAGCTGTTCCAATGACACTGATCCAGGAAGGAACAAATAGACAGGTCACTGGGTCATATTGTTTTTTTTTATGAACACAGTAAAGTTTGATATTAATACAACTGTTCTAAACTGTTGCAGGGTTTAAGAATATCAAGTCTTATGTTATTCATAAACAAGTTTTCTACTAATTCACAGCCAGCCTACAAAAATACAGTATACATGACAAGAGGTTAGATTCTCTATGCTACACATTTCTGAATGGGGAAAAAAATCACCCATTAACTTACCATTTCTTTCAATCCCCTGAATTCAGTATCTTCGATGTTTATTTCAGGTTTGGTAACTTAATTGGATGTGTTACGCCTTTCTGAAAATAACTGTGCTAATGATGAAAAAGTAAATATCTTTGCGAATGTAGCTCAAGGTGTTTAATAAAACTCTGCTTACGAATCTCTGTATATTTATTTATTCATGTTTCATCTACCACACTGCATAGCCTCATATTTTAAAATAAACGTATAGATATATGGAGTATCAAAAAGCTGCACAACAATGTTGTGGTTTATTTTAATGAGGAAAAGAAAACTGACCCCGTACATTTCATAACCTCAAGGTTCATACTAAGATTGCATTAGGGATTATTCCAGTAGGTAAGTGGCTGCCTCTTATGGCTAGCTTTACAAAAGTAATGTTTGTCCTCCAGGACTCCCTTTGTTCAGCACCACTCTGTCAAACTACAGAAATTGGATTAGCTAATGCATGTGGAGCTCGTTTTGAATTCTAGCACAACTTGCAATCATTTTAAATAGGAATTGCAAAGAAAAAAAGAAACACAAAATATATTACAAAGATATTACATTGTCTCATCTGCAAATACTCTGGGTCTATTTATTTTTTAACCTTATGCTGTTTCTTGAAAGTATGTTACTATAAGGCAAGACAATCATTTCAAACTGATAATATTTCTAGTGTAGCTTGCAGTAGGTCCTGCATTTAATTATAATTGTGCAAACACATTAAAACTGTTTCCCATTCTAATTTAATTTGTTTATTGAATGTTTAACTAGTTCATTCTGGCTTTCCGATGACTGGATCCCCAACAGTGATAGGATTTGTCCAGCGGTGGCCTCAAAACACACTCAAAGAAATTAAACTTTTGTGCTTTCGCAGTGGCAAAGTCTGCTATTATACCTGATTAATCTTTTTCTGCAATTCTGGTGCGAGGTCAGTGTCTGCCCTCATCCAGTCAAACAGTCCTGCTAAATTGTAGAAAGTAAATAGTTTGAATAATTTCAATGGCTAGAAACGCACTTACAGTATTTAGATTTGTTTCTAGGTTCATTCAAAACACAGAGCATGCGTGAGACACATAGTTATACATGTATTACCATCAAGTTTTAAGCACCAATGGGTAAATGGGCAAACTTTGTAGTGTGTCAGAATTAGTTAATTGTTAAATGTCTGACCGTTTTTAGCTTAAATTGTGGGTTACGTCATACTGACAAACTTGTGCACGTCTTTAAACTTTTCTGTTTATGGCTTATATATAAAAATAACTGTGAAATGGCTAATAAGTCATTCATTCTGGTGCAGACTTGAGGTGAATAGAGCTTTTTTTTATAGTAACTGAGCCAGAACAGGCAGTCCCTTGCTGCTTCGGGGCCCCATGCAATTTGTCTAAAACCGCTACCGATACCCAAGCACATTTTGTCATTTCCATTTATCAAAAATCAGTGAACTACGGAGGGTTTGATGTTTTCTGGACCTCATCTTAGAAAATGATAATATTTTAACAGGCCTGTTGGCGGATCGGGTACCATGCCCAGTGTCAGCCTCCTTCACATGCTAATTAGCAGCAGAGGACTCTGGGAGTGAGAATATTTGTGGGGGGAAATGTGGTTTATTGTTTCGTTGTTGATTATAATAAAGTGCATTTATTGATGAGTGATCCAATCCTGTAATGCTGAACCCTTCCTGCGTTGCTTTTGTTTGTTGTTATCACCTCGAGAGTCGGGGTAGTGTTCCGGGGTGGGGAAGGGCTGTCGGTGCGTGTGGATGGCACTAACTTCAATTAGATGCCTAATAACTGCATTGTACCTGAAAGCCTTGGTGTGTGTGCCCTTGATTCCCATGCTCGCTACAATATCAACCAGTAAACTGAAACAGATTTTCCTTTCTCAATACAAGTGAATGGCAGAGACGCTTCAGTTGCAAAGCTACAAGTTATCTAATATCCGATTTGGTGTATTAAAGACATTTTGACGTTCATGAAACTGTTGCGGTCAGCTTTCTTTAATGGACTACAAAGGTTTCATCCAAAAAAAAACATTGAATCAATCAAGTGCCAGTCTGTCTGCATGATGCAATGTCGTGTGATGCAAAGAGATGGAGAGCAGTAGAGGACAATTCTACACTGTGATCAAATTCCATTGTATTGGCTGTAGTGCCCTGTTGACTAGTTTTTGGTGTTGAGAGCCTGTTATTTCCCCTTTATCTCTTTCTCTCCCCTTGGTTTGCATTTACACCTCTGCAGCTGCAGGTAGTAGCAGAAAGCTTTGAGCAGATACAAATTCCTTAAATGCAGTGACAGCCCCACGTCAAACTAACCTGAAATATGCTCCCCTCTAGATAAAAAGAGCATGTCAGCAATATAAAATCCCCCACCATGACTGAATTCAAAAATTACAGCCACCATCTCTATAGTTTTTTGAACCAGTGGGCATATCATTAATACACCAACTATTGCATGTTAACCTTTTGCTTAAACACATGTTTACAGATATTCATAAAAGCACAATTACATTTCAGTGTAGTCGTTTGTCATAACTATTATTGTTTTAGTGCAGTTAGAAAGACAACTTACTGAACATTTGTCTACATTTAAAAAGAGGAAAAGTTTAGCTACATTTGGCTTCGACACTCGTAGAAGTGTTCTAATTTATAAGTAATAGATCATGTGGAGTTCCCCAGTGGCTCACCTGGTAGAAGTTCAGACACATGGTGCACAGGGTGAGTCATGCAGCGCAGGTTCGGTTCCTGGCTGTGCAAAGTAGGCTGGTCTTCACTGGCGACAGGCTCTGGTGCTCCCGTGGGTTAAGAAAGCAAGGGACTGTTTCTCCTCATCACACTACAGCTAACCCTGCTGGCCAGATGGCCAGTGAGCTCAAAGGCGGACACCTGCAGGGCTGGCCTTTGTCCTTCAGAGGTTGGTATCTCGAAGACATCTGCTCTCGAGTTCCTGAGTGAAAAAGGAAACTGGCTTGGTCGTGGGATCGGCAGGCGCCCACTGAACCCTCGGGTCTCCTGATATGTGTGGGAAATTACTGCATTGAGGGGAAAAGTGATTGGGCATTCCAAATTCGGAGTAGAAAAAAAAAGAAATAATTAATTGGACACAATAAACTATAAAAGATAGCAGGTGATACACACACAGTATCGCATTACCCTGTTTACCATTATTTGTTAAATATTATTTTTTTTCCCCCCCTTGTATAGTACTTGCTTATACTTTACAATGTTTTGCTGTGCGTTTAACATGGTATGCTGCTGTGGGCACGTCCCTTCCAATAAATACCATTTCCATGGCTTGGAAGAAAATCCATTTAATTGAATGCATTAGGCCATGAAACCAACATGCATGTCAGGCTTCATGACAATCAAATTACCCTTCAACATACTGTAAGCATTGATTAGCACTTCTAACAAAACCTCAGAAAGCCAGGCCTCCCCATTCATTCTGTTGTGACTGCGCCACAGACATGTGGAATGGAACAGAAGAATCTACAAAGGCTGGCTATTGAGCTACCTCAGTTTTGTCTTTCAGTTCTTCCAGGCACTGAAACTTGCTTTAGACCTGTTCCTTCAAGCAAATCCTTCACAGTCAAAAGAACATGGAAATTGCTCCTGCAAGTGACGACCAAGAACCATAGTATTTACTATCTATCTTAGACCTTTGTCTTTTCTCCTCCAATTTACAAGACAATTCTATCTCTGTGACATGGAAATCAAAAGGGTGGGTATATTAAAACCCAATACACGGCTAGTATCTATTGTAACAAGTTGCTATGTGCGCGGACACTCTGCTAAATGAAGTAGGGCTTCCCTTTTTTCTGGTTACTGGTCCTTGTTCTCCAACACCAGGGTGTAGCGAGTGATAGTCTTGTTCACCTGAGCTAAAGCACAAAGGATCTTGGGAACCTTTCAAAGCAGCTCAGGTTTATGAAACAATTCAAAACATTTTACTAGTTGGTCACTTTCAGTTGCTGTGCATATCTCACATGTGAAGTTTTGAAAGCAACACCTGACTTTTACATGACATATTTCTACACAAGACACAAAGTAATTGTAGCAGAGTTTGATCTTGGTTACTTGTAGTTTTGGAACATTACAAGTTTGTTTGTATGTTGGAAAATACAAATAGTGCAGCACTGTGCAAGTGTGGCTAAAGATTGCATGGTATTCAGGCAGGAAGTGTTAAATGAATGATTTGCTTGTAGGAGGCGTATAAGCTAACAGTAAGGCACACCTACTCAATCCTGTCAGTGCTAAACTGGTTGGAGGCATGGCAGTGCTGACCCCCTTCCCACGTCTACTCATGCACTATTCATGCAGCCCAGAAGTCAAGGCATGTTGAGTGGGGCTAATGGAAACCATGGCATATTAATAAAATTTAAAAATTAATAAATTACTATTCTTAAATGAAATAAAACTATTACATTTTTGTTGAGTTTATTAAGCAGGCAGAATATTGGGACCAGGTTAGATTATCAAAGCTATTTACTCCGATTTGCTATTAGCACGATTTAGGAAAGGAATAAAACACCCGATTAAATGAACACACCAAAAACAAGCAGGTCAGCCATATGATGGATCTATTGAAGGATTCAGCAAGTTGGCTCTTGCTCATTTTAAAACTTTAAATGGACATTTATTTTTTTACTTTCAGAAAAAAAAGAAAATGCCAGTAATGATTTGTAGTAAAGAGTGATGAGAATCCAGCCCTTAATGTCCTATAGAGCAATGGTTTTTAACCCTGGTCCTGGGGACCCACTGTCCTGCTGCTTTTTGTTCCAACCGAGCTCTCAATTACTTAACTGAACCGTTAATGGAACTAATCAGAGCTATTTCCTTATTTTAAAGAGTTGGAGATTAAGTTAAATATAAAATTATATAAGGAAGTTGAATTCTCCAACATTTAAGCTAATCAATTTAAAAAGTAAAAAATAAGTAATTAATAAGTAATTGAGAGCTCAGTTGGAACAAAAACCAGGACAGTGGGTCCCCAGGACCAGGATTGAGAACCACAAATATACAGCAACAACATCCATAACATGATCAAGGGATGTGGAAATGTATCTGTGTAATAGTGACTTTGCTAAGAGGGTGCTCTTTCCCAAAGAGACTGGCCTCTGTAGGTGAGATACAGGACAGTCTGTATATTTTTTCATTTTTAAGATCATTACATCCTTGTTCTTGGACTGAAGTTAAATAGGAACCTACAGTAGTAGCACATGGTACAGTACTACTACAGAATCACACAGGCAACAGAAGTACCTACAGTACTATGAACCCTTTATCAAAAAGATGCCAACTTGCCATTCTATTGTGATAAGTGGACTAGCAGCATCTTTAATAAAGTACAAGCTATTTGCATAGAGTGTAATCAGTATTGAGAAAGTAATAGCCAATTTACAACAAAGATTGCACAGCAGATGGCACATTCATTTTGTTAATTAAACACTTACATTCTTCTCGCCAACCCGCCGATGAGGTGCTTGTTGTTGGAAATCTATAGCGTGCGAGGGGCGGGGGGGAGACTCGACTCATCACCGATCTGACTCGACCACCACAACCGTTTGACCAGTGACCCCAAGACTTGTTACCGAATTTAAAACAATAAATGTAGAAAAGTTGGGGCTCCTCCACAACACTGAACCTTTAGTTCTCCTGAGCTGGGTGGGGAATTGTTGCAGTGAGGGGGAAAAAATTGGACATTTAAAAAAAAAAATCTTTTTTTGTACAGAGCCAAGACTGCATAAATATAAGTTGAAAAATTATTAAATTATGTCCAAGGACAAGTTATTAGAATTTCAAAAGCAGAACCATAACTGGACTTATGCAACATTTCATACAAAGAATAGACACTCACTTCTCAATTTTAACCCACTTGGATACTTGTTCCAACACCACACCTGTATTTAAGAGCAAGTACTGTAGCTTCAGTTTTCAATGGTCTATAGTTCTGATAGACATTACTCAAATAGTGTTTCTGTCAGTTTGATAAGAGAGTTCAGGGGCCACTCTCCTGTTCGAGTTGCCTTTATAGAACAGCAAGCCAGCAGCCAATGATCTGCCACTTTGTGATTTTGCTGGCCAGGCACTGCCCTGCTCTAAATGGTGCTAACACATACCAGGAATAAGCTACTAGCTAAATAGAAAGCAACCAGCAACTTACCAGCAAAAACAGCACTGACATGGACTCCAGAAGAGAAGGGGGGAAAAAAAAAAAAGCCAAAGGCAGGCCCAGAACAAAATGGAGACCGACCATGAAAACTGAAGACTGCCGGGCTCACATAGGGTACAGCAGCAAAGAAAGCCCAGGCAGAGGAAGCTGGCAAAGTCATGTGCAGCTTTGTGCCACTGAGCACAAAGAGGATAAGTAAGAAAAGAAATAAAAAGCAGGAACTGTTCTCCCTTTGCTTTATAATCTATGTATTTATTTTTTAGAAGAGGGTTCTCCTTCTGTCAATGATATAGCACCTAGCGTCGACTTTCTCTGCTTGTCTTATTCAGGGAACACCACTAAGCAGAGTTAAATGTTTTTTATACTCCTGATGGAAGAAACTGTGGCAAACAAACTATGAGCCTCACAGGGGCTGTTCAGACCTGCAACACATTTCAATTACCCACAGAGGTATCCATTGCTTTCTATTACTGGTTCCTACAGCTCCACACAGCACACTTTCTACGGAATTGAAAAACATGAAACTATGCACACCAACAGATACATATTTCCCGGTTCCACAGTGGATTGCTTATGGTGGCTAGTGATCAAAAAACTGAGCACCGCTTCATCCCTTAATACTGTACATCTGACATTCTGCAAGTGTTGATATCAGCGAGGAAGACCAATAAAACACATGATCCCCTCTTCAAAACAATTCCAACCCTGCCAAACAAAATGCATATTTTAATAACCCAAGATGCTGAATTTGCCTTCAAAGTCACCCAGTTTCTTATTTAGATGCCAAACGCAGGGTATTCTAAAATAAGAGATTCTAAAAATTGTGTGGGAGAGGATTTGTTTTCAACTAAGTTGCAGCCAGATCATCGCAGCCAAGTACAAGAATTTCATTAAGTCAAAAATAAATATTCAAAATTTTATTAGGGAATGTTTACATTATACAATAGGTGATCCTGAGAATGAACAAAAACATGTGCATGTAATACAAAAATACTGATTAAATTCATACAAAGTGGTGAAAGATCAGTTAACCAGTTACAGTGCTAAAATCAATCTTCCAACCTAATTAGCTTTATAAATTACTGCACCCACCCCCAAATAGTGTCATCCATTACTTGGATAAGTTCATTAAAGGATTTACAAATATTTCAAATAGATCTCTAAATAAACTGCTGCAAATTTCTGGGAGTCATGATTCAGCAGCAGTTGTCAAGTCCCGTACCCAGACACCAATCAAAACTGATGATCTTCAAGGAAGAAAATGATGCAGTTAATTTGTCTCAGCTACAATGCACTGCAAAAAGACAAATTCATACAAGATCAGAAGCAAGCGGCAACAATCGCAGGATATACAAGCTGGGCAATTCCACAAAAAACACAACGGGAGAGTGAAATTGAACCTTGATTGTGTCATGTGACATTTGTCATCATAAACATCAGGTTTGAGTTGCTGAAACAAAAGTTGTCCAAAAACTACAGATAGGTTAAAATATGTCTGCTGTACATGCAATTGTGTCCAGCCTATTAATGTGCCACAAGCAATTTAGAGATTGGTTCTGCATCTGTAGAATTGAATTGTCTATAGTGTATTGAAGATTACACTCAGCCAGAGATCTGCTAAACAATTTAGTCAGACAGTGGACAAGATACAGTTAGGAGTTGCCAGTGCCAATTATTTAGGCAAAACGCCCGGCAATAGTGTTGTGGGCTGTAGAAACGTAAGATCCCACACCAATGCCAAGAAATGTGCTAAAAACATGTTCTTGGCAAAGCTCTTCAAGGTTTTAAATGCATTTCAGCATGATGTCAGCAATACTTTAGATTTACATGCCGATACAAAAACAAAATTGCACTGCAGCTTTCATGCCTTTAATCTGGATGGGAAGATCAGAACCCACTTTGTATAATAAAAGCATCCAAAAAAGCAAAAAAAAAAAAATACCTCTCATACTAGCTGATCAAAATCAGGACTGTTGGGTAAAAAAAAAAAAAAAAAAAAAAATAGAATCTGAAGGCCTTCTGCAAACAGCCAGTAAAAAAATATAGCAGGTTCATAAAACCTCACGTTCCCTCCGAGGGCAGCAGTATATTCGATCAATACAGTAAATTCACAAGATGTTCAATAAACTTCTGGTTCCCATACACCCACGTACTGCTTTACTGTCACATTTGAGCACCTGCTGACAGATCTCTTTTGTTTGGTAAATTCTGCTGTTGAGAGTTTTGAAACAGACACTGAGCACACGCATAAACAAAACACACCCAATAAGACTTTCCACTGCAAAGCAATTTGTCCATTCGTAATTTTACTAGAAGTTGAAGAAGAAACATCTGTGGTTGTGTCTTACTGTGGCTAAACAAGCTTGCATTCAAACCTAGAATAGTTGAAACTGCTTTCCAATAAGAGTCCCACCCCCTGACATGCTGCATGGGATCAAAGGATTCTTTCACTCGAGTTTCAATTTGGTGAACTGAATCCAAGCTATTAATACAGGACACATCTGAACGTACCTCCTCCAGGGGAGCGCCTGTCCCCTCTCTAGGGCTGGGTGTTGCTGGAGTATCTGTCCCCAGCATCCCCTACAGAGACATGCTGGTTCACCGTCAAGTGGGAGCTCTCAAAAGTCTGGGTCCTTCCGGTGGTCATGTCCTGAGAGCCGGTCGCACGATACCTAAGGAGCACAGAGGAAGCAGTCAACAAAACTTACTGGCTAGCAACTACACATGCAAAAAAAAAAAAAAAAAACACACCACTTAATCTAGTCATTTAAATGTTTGACATTTTCCCTACATACCATATGAACCCAAGTTCAAGTGAAATTGATAAGCATTTCAAACTATATTATTACTTTCCCTAGCTTTCTGCTCTATTGCACTTTTCAACATAATCACGATTTGGATATTTTATATTAAACACATCTGGTAATAAATCAGTTTTGACTAGCGATTTAAGTTTTACATCAGTTACGTTCCCATCAATGTCTTCTGAATTCACAGCATTGGCTGCTTCAGTCCAGCCTATTCAATCAGAAACATTATATTGGTTTCCAACTCCTCACAAAGTTCAGCATCCTGGTTTATCTGTCTGTCATATTGTAGGTGCACATACAGCAAAGCCTAGTCAGTTAACACATATCCACATACACGCTCTAAAATTGACACAGATACCCATGGTCTGGTCCCTGGCTCCTAATATTAGAAAGACTCTACAGTGTAGTGGCGATAGAATAAAGCAGACTTCCAGTGTCCAAGTTTAAAATCAAGTGTGCTAATGAGGTAGAAGATGTTGCTTGGTTTTCAAAAACACCACATTGAAATGCAAGCATGAAGAGGGACTCACACAAGTTCATACACCCCCATGGCGATGAGCAGGCAGATGAGGATAAAGGTTAACGAGCTCAGCACGCTGGTGATCACCACCATAGCCCCAGATCTCTTCCCAATCCAGTCGTCAAGGTCCTCTTGGTGCTGGGCTGAAAGGAACACCTTCAAATCAGGGCAACTCAGGATTGTATTACTGAGTAGACTAGGAGGTGTTACGATACGTATTGCGATATGCAGGTCACCATACGATACACACGATGGCCTCCTTTGTTGCATAAGATCAAATGATCATAATGGTGGACTACTTTAAGACAAATAACATGAATTCATACCAATTACAAAAACACACATTCTTCATTTCAAGAACCACTTGAAATGTAATGAGCCATGTTGTGCATTTGTTCTTGTATACATGAAACACACCGCTATTACAATAAGATACATTAAGTAAAAAAAAAAAGCATCACATTTCATCAATACACAATTCACTGTTACACTCCTAGAGCCACCACTAATAGGTTAGGTTACACACATCCAGTTACATATTATATAAAGAAAAACTCTTAAGACACTACAAAGTTGATAAACCCATACCCTTAATCCACAGCTGGGTTTGTTAGGTTTTTTATTATTATTTCTCTTCACAGTATCAGGGAAACCTTGATTGCATCAACCACTTATTCTCTGAGAATGCAAAACAGACAGGTCTCTCACACAACCCAGGGCAATTCTTAAGCAGAAAAGATTTGGCTAGTGCCTTGAAGCCTTAAATTAAGGCACTATGTACGTACAGCAATATACTTTAGTATGCATAGTCTTTGAGCACCCACTATTGAATTGGCAGATACAGTACTTAAATAAGCATGATTACCGTTTCTGGTTACAATTGGCTCAGACCAAGCAGTCTCTGCTTTGGTTGTCGTCCCATCCACCAGCAAAAACTTAAACCTGCAAGAAAAAAAATATATATATATATATATATATATATATATATATATATATATATATATATATATATATAAATAATTTTATTTTCCTTTTGAAATACTGGAGAATGGAATGATATTTCCATCTGGCTCTTCAAGAATCTCTTCCCAAATAGTACCGAAAGTAGGAAAAAGAGGGATCAAACTAGTATTACACCAGTAACAATGTTACAGCAGTTACAACTTTCCACAAATTTCCTTTAGGATTCAAAATTCTGACTCAAAGAATTGTAGAGTCCTTAAGTCAAGCATTGCAAACAAGGTCTACACAGTTGAATAAAGCTTTCAGTGACTTGGAACACAGGCCCTGTGAAAAAGTAGCTCAACATGAAAAATGAATGGTACAATATGAGAACATTTATTAATAGGCAGTCTTCTCTTGCATTAAGACTGCCAACCAATAAGTTTATCATCTTAACACTTTTGTCAAGGACATGCAGATTTTTCAAATAGAGTACAATGCTATAGAGTACAATTGGGCCACAGGTCCATTTGAACTATAACACATGGACAGCCTGGGCAATCTGTCTGGTCTGGCAGGAGGCAAAACTTCACAGCAGAAGAACAGTAAATGCAGTGTTTGCCGTGGTCTCCCAGCCAGGGTTGCATGAGGTCTCAATGGTTGCTGTCAGCTTTAATTCATGAAACAATGCACAATAAGCAGGGGTTAGTTTGCGCCAGAGCACACAGGTGAGAATTACAGTTTTGTATGAGAAAAAACAGTTCAGTTTGAATAAGAAACTGAATTGGGTTGCGATGGCCTGCATCACTCCTGTGGGATTGTGGAAGCACGCCAGTGTTACCTGTAAGCCGTTCCCATGGCAAGGGGGCCATTGCAGAGCACTGTGGCTCCAGGATCTCCAGCGCAGGTGGGGTGACTCCCGATTCGCACCAGGTAATCATTCAAGGTTTTCTCCACCATGCTGAGGATCAGCAGGTCTGTGAATTTGGGAGGGGAGGAGCAGTTGGGGATGCTGAAGGACACTGCTTGGTAAGGCTCTGTCTCACCCACCTTTGTCTCTCTGTAGGTCTTTCCAGGGGTAAAGGAGGAAGAGGCTGGAACACAAAGTTGGTTCAGATAGCGTTGACACAGACTACAGCTCCACCCAATGTAATACAGCCAAATAGGAAGCTAAAAAAGCTTATGGAAAGAAAGCTTAGATACCAAAACTAGAGTCAGTAATAGAGAGAGGGTGAGACAGTGGACTGGGAGAGAGAGGCTCGCAAACTCAGTATATAGCACCTGCCAGCCCACATCTTAACTACCATACAAAATCAGATCTGCCTTCACATGTACTACCTTATTTAAACCACATTTGTCCACATCATACTCATGTCATCTCTCTCCCTCTATCCCACCAGACCAAAAAAAAAAAAAACATCAAAAGACTTATGACCGAGTTCAAAGTCCTGGACAGAATCTGACCTGGCTTATGCTACGCTGCCCCCTAGTGGATTTCAGCACAGTTATTTAAAAGTCACTATCTTGTTCTACAGCTTGTACTGTATTAATTACAGTCCTTGCTATAAGAGCATCTCCTTTTCTAATAAAAGGATAATGCATATAAACAAGTGTGTTCACTCCGATTCTAAACAGTCACGTGTACTGTAGTTTCAGATCCCAAGCAATTGAAGATACAGGAGCCAGGATTTAGAAGCAGTTTGGAATGATCTCAGTTATACTGGCTCTGTGCATCAAGGTCATTTCCAAGTATATTCAGTTTCATCTTTATTGGAGGGGAGGAGGTGCATGAACCTTGAATTATTGTATTTAATTAATGTATTTAATTTGTTTATTTTTTGCAGCATCCATGAAAAAAAAAATGTCAAGCACAAAAACAGCCAAGAGCTAATCAAGGTCCTAACTGAAGTGCCAATGTTAAAATGGGGTTCGAAATCAAAGGGCTCAAGACTGTTTTAAGGAATGTTTATCAACTGTTCCCTAGATTCAATTGTTCTTTTCAAAAATGAGAATAACCAAAGAAGTTAAGCATTGTGCATAAGCCATCAGTAACTCAGCCACACATACATCTGTGAACAAGTAGCTCAACGAGCAAATTAAATGCTAATTAATTCAATTTGCCCTGTCCATAAAATCAACTCTTAAATCACAACATGCTTGCTTTCTTCCCCTCCTGTCCTCAACCAACCAAGGTCACAATACTAAACATTATATCCATAGCAAATAAACTAGCCCAGTAATAGGTGAGAGACCCTGGTATTGATGTAGCACAGCCACCTGACATTTCTTTTTATCAGATGATGTCACACCATGATTGGAGATGTGGTTTAATTATTCTTCTCTATAGAACATAAAATAGTAGTTATTCTGACCTGGACTGTACATCAGCGTATATGAAACTATATAAAACTTCCAAGACTTGAGTTTTGTTTATCTGATTTGTAGAAGGCATTTAAAAAGGGGGGAGGGGACCCTGAAACGGCCAGTTTCACAGATCCTGATTAGAACTTATCACGGGCTACCGAATGTAACCCTAGTTAAAAGAGTTCAAGACTAGGGTATGGGAAACCCATCTGGTCTTGGTGGTGTACACTAATCCTCATGAGGGAAAACAGTGAAATGCCACTATCTGCTGGGTAAATTAAGACAATTCCACCTTCCACATATAGTATATACATTTAAATAACAGTAAGGTTGTCACTTCCATGAAAAACGTCAGCGCTACGTTTGTTTCCAGTAAAAACTGATAAAACAAAGTCGATTTTAAAAAGAAAACTGTTCGACTTTAAAAAAAAAAAAAAAAAAAAAAAAAAAAAAAAAAAAAGTCGTGAATAAGTGAACAAGAGTGGGGAACACACAGGTTTGAAAAGGGTGTCACTCAAGCCCTTTATTATTGGATTAACTGTGTAAAAAAATGGAGAAAATAGTACTGTAGAGAAGCAAATAGGTTAAGCAAAACAAATGCTGTATAATGAAGGGAGCTTTTTGCATAAATTGTAAAAGCCATAGCATTTACTGGTGAAAGTTACTTACCGGCTGAACTGACCACAACATACACGTCTACTTTCATTGTACTGGTCGGGCTCAGCGTGTCAAACACACAAAACGGCTTTTCCAGGGAAACGGTGCTCTGCGTGGGGTTGTACAGAAATAACTTAGGAGATGCAACCACTGGCTTAATAGCAATTGTCTGGGTTTGTACTAGGAGAAAAAAAATATATATATAATTATATTGATATATATATTACACACACACACACACAACACATTGCAGTCGTATTAAACTGGTTGTCACCATGGTGAATTTAGTCGTAGTAGTTGTACTGTATTTTACCCTGTTGGAGTCGCACACGATATATGCAGTTATCGGTACTTCGCAGTCTTAGTTTCAGTTTAGGAAGCCACAATTTAAACCAGAATTGAAAGTTTATATCGAGAAAAAAAAAAATCTTATGGAGCTTTCGTTTCCGCTTGCTTTCCTTCCTTCCTTCCTACCTACCTACCTGAACATAATTCCACGAGGACGCACAAAGTGAACACCCACGACCTTTTCATTTTAACCATTAAACATACACACACTAACAAATGGGAACCATGTAAAACATTTAAAAACAAACGACTGTATAAAAACACTTTTCTTTTTTTTTTTTTTTAAATGTAGGATATTACCGGTGGAAAATAAACCCGGAGTTACATTCATGCTCTGCTTTACTAATGTGAATGGAATTACCCAGGCGCAAAGCCGCTCGGTCAAGACGAGCTTAACCTTAACTAGGATCAGCTGATGCGTAATCAGGTAATAGTTAGCAAGCAGCTGGCAGGTGACAGTGCTGCAGTGTTCCACAACCCTGTTTGTCCATTTGAAATAAACAGGGGATTAAAAAAAAAAAAAAAAAAAAAAAACACGTAGAAACACCTGCCATAGGTATGCTATTTAAAAACTAGCTTAAATTCTGCAAGTGGTGGAAAGAAGATGCTAGAAAGAATTTAGGAGCAATTCACACAGGCATTAAGAATGTGTACAGGAACAATGAGATCATTACCAATTGAGACTTTGCAAGTACTGACAGGAGAGATGCCACTGAGATTAAAGAGAACAGTGCTTAATGTAAGGTTTTGGAATTAGATTCCATCTTTCAGTGAGGAAAATTCGGTGAGGGGTAATATTGGGACAAATTGTCATGAATATAAAAAGGGAAAATGGTAGAAAGCTGGTGGAACATTTGCATTCCATATGACAAATTGGGCAAAAGATTGAGGAAATAAAAAGAATGGACAATAAGAGATACAATACTGATGCCAAAATGGATGTTTGAGAAACCAAAAAGCTGTAAAGTGTGAACCACAATAATGAGCAAGAAAGGAATAGAATAGAAAAGATAAAGGACAGGAGTGTTAAAAATAAGGAAGAGATGTTCGATATGCACAGATGGATCAAAAGGCACTCAATCTAGGAAAACAGGATATGCTTAATATATACAAATATTTGAAATATTTAAAAGAGGAGGGCTATCAAATCATGTATCACTAGTTACTGCAGAGTTGGTGGCAATTCTTATGGCCATAGATAAAATAGAGGAATTTAAAGAAAATGATATTGTGATTTTTTAATTTTCTAAGCTTGATACCGACTTTAGAATCAAAAATAGGAGATAGGATAGATATTATATATGAAATCATCCAGAAATTACATTCTAGCTATAAAAATGGCAAAAATATGCTGACAGCTTGGATTCCAAGTCATGTGGGTTATCTTAGGAAATTAAAGTGTGGATTTTGAAGCAAAAAAGCAACTCTAAATAAACAAATAGACATTACAATACTTTTGAGCCCTGCAAAGGTAAATGCTATGGCTAAAGCAAACATAATGGGTGTATGGCAAGAGCAATGAGAAAACAGACGAAAGGGAAGATTTTATTAGAAAAATCACTCAAAAATAGGGAAATATAAAAATAGTGGGAAAGGGAAAAACAGAGGAATAAACTAATATTAACAGACTAAAGTTAGGACTTACAGCATTACATGATCATTTCTACAGGTTTGGGAGTGGGTAATGTAGTAATTGTGGTGACAAGAAACAGTGGAACATATATTCAGAAAATGCAATACTTATAAACAGCAAAGAAACTGATTAAACAGCAAGTTAAGGGATATGGAAATTTAAGTAGCAACAGTAAATTATATTTTAAAGGTAGAAGGGAGAGAAAAACAAATGGAGAAAGGGAAATATATATTACAATTTATAAAAAGCATAGGAAAATGTGAGAATACATACTGAGCATCAAAAGAAACAGATCACTTATATTTGAGCATCAAAATAAACTTAACACTTATATTTGGATAAAATTCACTAGATGTGATCGAAAACCAACAAACTCTGTTTTAGAGCAGGTGCAGTGACTTTTTATTGTGCTGATTAATAATTAACAATTGACTCACGAAGATGCTGCAAAATGATCTGTCGATCTTGACAGGTGTTGTGACTCTTGGTCTCCCAGTTCGTGGCCTGTCATTGACAGAGTGTGTCTGGTTATACCGTCTCGCACCCAAGACGGCGAGCCACAGCACGCTGCCGTAGCCCACCCTACAACATGCCGATTGCATGAAGGCGCTGCTCTCTTGACAGATGTGGCATATTGTTTTTTTTTCTGTGATTTTCTTTATTGCTTTTATTCAAGCTTGCAATTCAACAGCTGAAATCACTCCATATCCAATCAACTGTCTCACTAATTAGGTGATTAAGTGCCTATGCTTCAGTCATCATCACTCAAGCGTGTCAAGGTCAAGGTTGAATGAACGAGCGATGGATGAAAATGAGCACTGAAAAGAGACCTTGTGTGAGAGATCTTTCAAAGTAATAAAGTTATTTCTTGATACTTGCTGCACACACAGCTCTTTGTTTAATAATGTGTCAATATTATATCTATTGGGGACCATGGATGTTAATGTGATGGGGGAAAACGTAAAAAAAGTACAATGACGCCAATACAAATGCCATATTTTACTTGCAAGAACTCCTGAACCACTATAGGAACTGTATCATCTTCTCTGTAGTTTCTCCAGGCTATGTAACAACAAAGACTACACACGCAGTGCCAGTGTCACAGGGTAACTGTTTACTGAGTTATGAGTCGAGTCAGTCCAAATAAGCAGGAAAATATGCCAAAAACTCTGGACATTTAAAGTGTGGACATCTTATGTGTTTAGTATTTGTATTAATAATTAATAATGGCTTATAAAAATGTAAATCGAGTAAACATAATCATATCAAACAATGAATGTATTAAGTACGTCCAATTTAATGCAGCAAGCATTTTTGTCAGTAAAATCTTGAGAAACCGTCAAACAAAAACATCACATCACTTCACATGAGACTTCTTATTGAGCCATGTTTTAAAAGCCTTAACTCCAATCTTTAATAAACTCCTACTTTTTAAAGGAGACAAAACATCTGTTAATTTAACAAAACCAGAACCGAACACCTAAGTGATATATTTTGGGCCGCTTTAGCAGTCTGTTTATGATAATTATAATGATGATGTAACTATAGAATATATCAAATCTGTGGAAGACTGCCAATTCTGTGGGAGCCTAGAAATTCCGTGATTTCAGAGGAATTCGGTTATCCGCAGATTTCGACTGCCTCTAGTTATGACCTTCCAAAGTAGACATCAGGCCAGAAATAGCATCCCTTCAGCACCCCAGAACTCAAAATGGATAGCAAATACACACTTGTGCTTAATATGTCATAATGCTATTGTAAAATATGTACTAATGCAATATGCCAGACAGGGTAGGCTGTGGAATTTAATTAAGTGTAGAAAATGGTTTAGAAGTACACTAGCAACTCCTGTGGTGGTGTGTTAAACCATTTTGTTCCCATATTAAACTAACCCTTATAAGAGTTCCCCATAGTAAAAAAAAATAGCAAAGGGTAATAAAGCACAGTGAAAGCATGGTAAAGCATAGGTAAGTATTGTAAAGCCCAAAGTACATTAATATCATAGCAAATAATTTTAAACTATGAGAAATGCATGGGAAAACTGCTAAATCATTTGCAAATTAAGTGTGGCAAACTTTTATAATTAAACAGTAGCGTTTCAGTATAAAGACAGTGTTTGTCTGAGATAATTTACTTTAATTTGGATGAGTGACTCACTTTAGTCTGCTTCTTTGCATGTTTTACACTGACTCAATGATGTTTCACTCACACTGAAGTACTTCTGAACTTTACTGATTTGATTCCCAATGATGTAATTAGTGCTGATGAAATCTACTTGCTACATTGAGTTTAGACTGTCCCTGAAAGCTCAACTGCAGCTCTCCACCTTGCAATTGTTCATTTTGGGATGCATTTTGGAAGTATTTGGTCCTAATATTTATTATTGAACAAAAATGGTTGATTTCCATATTATCGTCTGATTTCGATTTGTGCTAATCTTAGACTATCAAACCAAAGGTAACATTAGATAGACCAAGACTAGCACTAAACATCTCTTAAATGACACAGTATTATCCTGGATTTATCTGGGTCTTAACATATTTGAAGTCTGGGGCTTCGTGAGACAATCACAGTGGTGTGTTACCAAAGCAGTAGATGGCAAAGGAAATATATCAGAACAAAACTGATTGACACAGAAACAGTGAATCCTGCCCTCCACCCTGACAAAAAAGTAATTTATTATAATAACAAGCTTAACAACATAGTGCAAGTTTAAAAACATGCTTTTGTTAAATATATATTTAGTCGTCACCAATGTTTTACCACGGTTTTCCCCCTAATTTAGTGTGTCCAATTATTATACGTATCCTCAGCTCACCGTTTGCAACCCCCCCGCTGACTCAGGGAATGGAGGCTGGAGCGCGCGTCCTCCGAAACGTGCTCCTGCCAATCCATCATTTTTCGCACTCCGGATCCACAGCAAGGCCACCAGACCTATAGTGCCGGAGGACGACACAGATCTGGCGGCTCCACTGCAGATTTACAGGTGCCCTATTGGCCACAGGGGTCGCTGATGCGCAGTGAGCCATGGATTCCCCTGCCAACCTAAGCCTTCCCTACCCGGGCAGTGCTAGGCCAATTGTGCGCCACCCCCTAGGAACTCCTGATCAATGTCTGCTGTGACATAGACTGGACTCGAACCCGTGATCCCCAGACTATAGGGCACATCCTACACTCCACATGGAGCACTTTTACTGGGTGCAACACTCGGGAGCCCTCTAAAAACATGCTTTTTAATGAATGTACCTTCAGCATTGATAACGAGATACAATAACTATGAAGGAGATCTTACACTGTAACTGTGTCTCACATTTGAATATTGTTCATAAAAAAAATTCTTTAGAAGCTAATATTACAATATCTAGTATCTTATTAGCACTGTGCCAAATGATCACTTTACACACAGTCCCTGAGTTATGACCATTGTGTTGAAGAGAGGTTCCTTTCAGTAAGAAGCAAATCAACACACCTGGGTTGTTATCAGTCGGAGGCGTGACTTGTGTCGTTTTGCAAAGCAGTTCTTGGAACTGGGAGATAGGGCTCGGCCCCCCCTGCCTACCTGTAGGGCACTATAAAGCCTTCCTGGGGACCTGGACTGAGCACAAGCACCAACAGCAAGAGACTGAGAAGAACACCATGAAGACCTTCCTACTCCTGACCTCCTTCCTGGTGGTGGCGCTGGTGAGCCAGGCTGCAGGTAAGTCACTGTCTACAGCTTAAGAAACATCAAACAGTAAGTAGTTGCAGATTTTATTTTCAAAGTTTTTTTTTTTTTTTTTTTTCTTTTTAAGATGTTTGCAATACTTCTGGTTTTTACTACTGTTGCTATTGCTTTAATGTTTAGATAAGTCTGTGCTATGGTGCTTGGACAAGGAGTTTAGGAGCAGTTCTTCAGTTGTATTTGGCTGCCATAGACATATGTAATGTAGGCTAGATCACCCAAAATGCCTTTATATTAGTAAGCACCAGCACCATCTGCTGTAGAGCAGTGTATTGCCAGCAAACCTAAAGGAAAATTGTTTCCAGAGTGTCCGATCACTAGATGGTGCTGGTTCTTCTACAGAAAAAAGAGTTAAAATCTCTTGTTCAAGGGAGATCTGGTCAACAAGATGGCACATAATACAGTCAAATAAGCCCAATCAATACAAACAAGTTAATCAAATTACAAGAGACAATTTAGTAGCAAAGACCAAAAACAAACGCATGTCTTGGCTATGTACCAGTGTTTCAAACTTCACAAAGACATAGCAGACAGACCAGACAATCTTTATTAGTCACACTGATAAACATCTATCTACGGCAGACAATTATAATTGAAGAGCAGGTGAAAGCATATAAAAAGAGCACAAAGCATGTTGAATAATTGCAATAAGAACCACTCAGAATGACAGCAAACATCATGAAAATGACACAGTAATAATACAAAAATACAAAAAAATTGAATTTGAGGTTACTCAACAATCAATGCATTGAGAACACCATAACTAAAAAGCAAGAACCAAAATGAGTAGATTATTCATAAGTCTTCAAATACTTCTAATGCATCTGTGTTTTTGGAAGTTAAGTTAATAAATCATTTTTCTAATGTTACAAACAGCTTAATAGAGCTGTAGAAAGCTTGAATTATGAAACAGTTGATTGGTTATCATTTTGGAAAACCGGTGTTATTCGACTTTTTTTTTTTAAATGGTGTTATTCAACTTTCTAAGCTTTGCCTCCAGCTTGGCATTGAAAGTATGAGTTGCTGTCTGATTGTAAAACACTGCAGGTTTAAAATTTCTTGCATCCTTTCACTTGCAGAAGTGAAGCTCACTCTGGATGATGAACTTGGAAAAGCACTTTTGGATCTGGCCTCAGGGGGGCAGCAGAAACGCGAAGAAGGTGATTGAGCTGGTCCTTTACCAAAAATACATCTATTGGATGTCTTAATGATTCCAGTCTCTTATAGAAAAAGCATAACAAAGTATAGTGAATGCATAACAAAGCATATAAAAAAAAAAACTAAAACATGCAAACCATTGTAAACTAAGGAAAATGCATAGTGTAACCATGGGAAAACTGCAACATGACTCGTAAACTTATAAATACGCAAGATATACTGAAACATTGAAGGTCAACAGATTGTTGGCATAAAGGCTTAATAAAAATAATAAGAATTGTTTTCCTACCTCTAGTTAGTATTACAAATGCAGCACAAGTGCATGTTTGGTTTTGGAGTTGTTTGCTTTGTTTTTCACTTCAGAGCCAGTTTCTCTTGCCACAAATGTTAGCACTTTGTAGGGGCTTTGCAATAGATTTTTATTTTTTACTGATTTTATATTTTTGCAGAAGGAGACGACAATCAACATGCATCTCTGGATCTGAGCGACACCAATGAGAAGAGAGAGATGGGTGGGTTTGGCTCTTATTATAATGCTTTACCATTTGGATTACATTTGATAATAATGTAAATGCTCAAAACGGTACCCTAGGCAATGGCGTGGATCCATTTACTCAGATTCCAAGACACGTCAAGTGTTTGAAAGCAGTCTTCCAAGTGGATAAAATCTAAGACAGAAGCAAGGTTTTTCTACTAGCGAAATTGTTTTTCACTTCCTCTTTAACGTTCACTTAAACTTGAGCATTAGTTCTCCAAGTGGCTCACCTGGTAAAAGCACAGTGGGGTTGTGTGCTGGTAGAGTCATACAGCACAGGTTTGTGTCTTGGCTTTGCAAAGTAGCCTGTCTTTGCTGGAGATTAAGAAGGAAGCGTTACATTGGCTATGGCGCTTCCATGGTTTAGGGGGGTAACCCTATGGGTCTTATGCTGATCAGTATTATGAACTGATCACCCGCTAGGAGGAGATTCATTACACCTGCATATTTTTTGTAATTGTTTAACACTTAAACATTTAAACACTTAAACCGTACATGTATTCAGCGTTTTCTTTTCCACAGATGAAAGTGATTTCCTGGGGGAAACGGGTGAACTGGACGGACTGGTGGACGATCTAGAACAGAAGCGTGAAATGGGTGAGTGTCCAAGCCAAGCCCACAAACAGGCACAAGCATGCTGTGAGATTGCTTATCCTAAAGGCTCATTAAGAAAAAAAAAAGAAATCTGGATTTGGCATCCTAAATTGTTAATGGGAAGTTCGCTTAGCTGGAGTTACTTTCAATCCAAGCTGCGGTTTTAGTTTTATAGATTTTAAAAAATCCAATAGAATTGATAGAAATTTGATTGAAAACCTTTTTTTTTTATATGCAGAATATCTACAGCTGTTACTAAGTGACATTGATAAAAGGCAGCTGTTTATATTTTTCCAGTGGCCATTTATGTTACCAGTATGGTAATGTTACATTTAGAATTTAAAATTGCGCTTTTGACAGATTTTTAAGTGCAATTCCTATGAAGGATTGACTCAAAACGGTGTGAGGTAGGATGGGCATCCATGCATATGTGGCAATTTTTAAATCAAGATTAAAAACCTACAGGTTTGACAAGGCATTTCAGTATGTTATCTGTACAATGCTTTGAGGTGTTTCATGGAAGGCTCTTTATAGATCCATATTGCATATTCTATTGTAGTTGCTATTAATAGGCTGTGTTGGGAACATGACTTGCAGTATAATCAACTCTAATATTCATGAGTTAAACTCTTTGAAGTGGCCCAGGCTGGCACAGCAAGCGCTCAGTAGAGTTGTAAACTGCACCGCTCACATTAGCTGTGTGTTCTGTTGTGATTTAACAGGCTTTGCGGATGATGCTGATGAAAGCCAGGGGGAGAAGAGAGAGTTGGGTGAGTAGCTGGATGCAAGCAGCGGGGCAGAAATTAAGCTTCCGACTTTGTACTCGGTTTAGGATTCGAAATGAGAGGAGTAAAGTGGTTGAGTTGAAAGTGTGTTATAATGAAAGGGGGTGGGACCAAAAATGAATTGGGGTAAGAAATCGAGAAAATCATCCTGACTAATTGTACGTTTTTACACGACTTCCTTTGTGCTGCCCATTTCACACTTGACCACACCCACCTTCAGCTGACCTTGCCCATTTCTGTTTGGGCTCCACCCATTTTACAATGGAATCATGCCAACCCCCAGCTTAAATAATGTCTTTGAGTTAAGTGCGATTTCAAGAAACTTATTAAAATGTTAGTATCTAATGAAAGAACTACAAACACGCTGTAGGTGTTCAAAGAAACATATGTGATGGCAAACATATATTTCAATATAAAAAAATAAAAAAGATAAATGTCTGTTATATTTGTATTAATATAACGTAAGTTGAAGTTACTCACTGTATATGACCTTTGCAAAAATGCTCCCCTGCCATTTCATTGCCGCTTCCTCCTGAGGCCAGATCCAAAAGAGCTTTTTCAAGGCTGCAGTCCAGTGTTTTCTCATCTCTAATTAGAATTACAAATGTAGCACAAGTGCCTGTTTTGTTTTGGAGTTGATCACTTTGTTTTTCACTTCAGAGCCAGTTTCTCTTGTCACGAATGTTAACACTTTGCAGGGAGTTTGCAATAGTTTTTTTTTATTTTCTACTGATTTTATATTTCTACAGAAGGAGATGACAATCGAGATGCATCGGATCTGAGCGACACCAATGAGAAGAGAGAGATGGGTGAGTTTGGCTCTTATTATAATACTTTACCATTTGGATTACATTTGATAATAATGTAAATCCTCAAAACTGTCCCCTTGGCAATGGCGTGACTCCATTTACTCAGATTCCAAGACACGTCAAGTGTTTGAAAGCAGTCTTCCAAGTGGACAAAATCCAAGACAGAGTCAAGGTTTTTCTACTATCAAGGGAAAAGTTTGTCTCCATGTGCACTCGGTGTCATCTAGTTATAGTCATTATCTGTCTTTCGACTCCCCTGGAGGTCCCAGAGTAGAACAAAAAAGTATACTTGTGACAGGATAGCCGCAGAGGGAAAACTGAAAATGCAGTGAAACAAACTACTTTTATTTACAAAAACACAAAATAAAAAGGCACAAGGGCCAAACAAAAGGTATAAACACAAAACAAAGGTTTCCATACAAAACACCAATTTTGGATAAACAAAAAGCACCCAAACTATCACCTCAACCATTTACTCCAGTCTTCAAACACTCTCAAAATCAAACCACTCCACCCCAGTAATGGATTACTCCTAGTACGTGGCTGGAGCCCAATTAATCAATAATTAACAGTTAGCCACTTAAGGCTCCAGTCACATTCTCACATGTATTTGGCAGAGAGGAATTTAACCCACTCCCTGCTGATCCAAAACAAACAATAATGCAATGACAAATAATGAATCATAATGAAAACAGTACAAAATGATAATAAGAAATTATAGGGGGCAGGCGGACACTCCATCACATTGCTGCTTCTGCTCTGACTTGAACAAAATCAGGCTGTGCTGTGCATCAATGGGAGCCTTTGTGCTCTTTGTTTATTGAAACTGTACCATGTGATGTTATTTTATGATAACAGGATTTACAATCCCAAATAATGTTAATATTAATATTGAGAATGTATGATCTTCAAGAAATTAAAAAAACAAAAACAAATAATGAGCAGGGAAACTGTATTTTTGCAAAGACAAAAACCTACCGGCTTCATTCACAAAGAAGTAGGGGATGACTGTATGTTGCATCGAGTATAAGAAACAGTAACAGCCTTCTGAGTGGATTGAAAGCCGATACATTTGAGAGAGGATTTACATTGATTTGTTTTATTACTGATTCTATTCTCTTCATTCTTACAGAAGGTGAAGACGTTAAGGATGAATCACTGGATTGGACTGACGAGAACTACCTATCCCAGAAGAGAGAGATCGGTGAGTGGCTGTGTAGTGAATAGGCATCTCAGCCCATTGAAATTAATGGAAAGGCAAGGGCTGGAAGCGAACCGATAACCTTGCTGTTCAAAGAGGAATGTCTTAACATTCAACTAAAGAGCAAGCTGTTTACTGGGCTGCATTGTTAGAAAAATATCCTTCTGCGCTATATTTGGTTATGTGTATAGTTCAACTTTAATTTTAAGAAACATGATGACTCAGGCTGTATTTTTGCACACACATGTGGGAAATCGGAGGAATCAGGCACCAATTCATCAATCTCTTCTCAAATAAAGTAAATTGGAATTATCCTTTCATTTATTATTTGCTGTCCCACATCTTTGTGTTGTCTGTCTGTCTGTCGACCCCAAGGTAACAGAACTAAATGTGTCCCATGTTAGGGGTGTTAGATTTTTTTTCACTTCCTCTTTAGCTTTCACTTAAACTTCAGCATTAGTTCTCCAAGTGGCTCGCCTGTTAAAAGCACAGCCGGGTTGTGTGCAGGGTGAGTCATACAACACAGGTTCATGTCCTCACTGAGGAGTATGAAGAGAGTGTCACATTGACCATGGTGCTTCCATGGTTTAGGGAGGCAACCCTACTGGCCAGGCGTTCGGTGAGCTCCAAGCAGACATCTGCAGGGCTGCCCTTTGTCCTCTTGAGGACGGTTGTTCGCTGAAACTTCAGTGCTCCTGAGCTGTGTGGGGAATTGCTGTGTTGAGGGAAAAAATGATTGGACATTTCAAACTGGGGAGAAAATCGGGGATAAAACAATTGGCACACTAAATTTAAATACTAATAAAAAAATGATGATAATTTATAATTGAACACATTTAAACATTTAAACGTTGCTATAGTGGGAATGATTGTAACCAATCAGAAAAGCCATGAGAAGCCTTCCATCACCTACTGCATCATATATTTGTGGTTAAAGATTGTTTACAGCATTTCACTGTATATGGAAAGACTGTGAAGAAATATTGAATACGAAATAAACTGGCCTACAATACACTGTGCACTTACTACACCTATATTTGGCCTGTGTATGAATTGGCATCTCAGACCAGTAAATTGAATAGTAAGGCAAGGGCTGGACTCGAACCGCAAAACAGACAAATGTCTTGCCATTCAACCAGAGAGCAAGCTCTGTAGTCGAGAGGTAAGTACAGGTCTTATGCTGATCAGTATTATTATCTGATCAGCTGCTAGGAGGAGATTCATTACACCTGCATATTTTTTGTAATTGTTTAACACTTAAACATTTAAACACTTAAACCGTACATGTATTCAGCGTTTTCTTTTCCACAGATGAAAGTGATTTCCTGGGGGAAACGGGTGAACTGGACGGACTGGTGGACGATCTAGAACAGAAGCGTGAAATGGGTGAGTGTCCAAGCCAAGCCCACAGACAGGCACAAGCATGCTGTGAGATTGCGTATCCTAAATGCTCATTAAAAAAAAAAATACAAATCCGGATTTGGCATCATAAATTGTTAACGGGAAGTTGGCTTGGCTTGATTTTAAATGCAAGCTGCAGTTTTAGTTTTATAGATTAAAAAAGCCACAAGAATGAGTAGAAATTTGATTGAAAACCTATTTTTTTATATGCAAAATATCTACAGCTGTTAAGTGAAGTTGATAAAAAGCAGCTGTTTATATTTTCCCAGGGGTCATTTATGTTACCAGTATGGTAATGGTACGTTTTGGCAGATTTATGAGTGCAATTCCTATGAAAGCTTGGCTCAAAATGGTGTGAGGTAGGGTGGGCATCCATGCATATGTGGCAATTTGTTTGACAAGGCATTTCAGTATGTTATCTGTACAATGCTTTGAGGTGTTTCATGGAAGGCGCTTTATAGATCCATATTGCATATTCTATTGTAGTTGCTATTAATAGGCTGTGTTGGGAACATGACTTGCAGTATAATCAACTCTAATGTTCATGAGTTAAACTCTTTGAAGTGGCCCAGGCTGGCACAGCAAGCGCTCAGTAGAGTTGTAAACTGCACCGCTCACATTAGCTGTGTGTTCTGTTGTGATTTAACAGGCTTTGCGGATGATGCTGATGAAAGCCAGGGGGAGAAGAGAGAGTTGGGTGAGTAGCTGGATGCAAGCAGAGACCTGACTCTTATTGGAGCCCTTTGCATCGGGGCAAAAATGAAGCTTCCGCCTTTGTACTCGGTTTAGGATTCGAAATGGGAGTGGTAAAGTGGCTGAGTTGAAAGTGTGTTACAATTAAAGTGGGTGGGACCAAAACTCAATTGGGTTAAGAAATCGAAAGAAATCGTCGTGACTAATTGTACCTTTTTACACGAATTCCTTTGCGCTGCCCATTTCACACGTGACCACACCCACCTTCAGCTGACCCTGCCCATTTCTGTTTGGGCTCCACCCATTTTACAATGGAATCATGCCCACCCATATCTTGAATAATATCTTTGAGCTAAGTGCGATTTTAATTAAAGCGTCTAGAAACGTATTCAAATGTTAGTATCTAATGAAAGAACTGCAAACACGCTGTAGGTGTTCAAAGAAATATATGTGATGGCAAACATGTATTTCATGATACCTGGAAATGCATCGTAATGATTTTGGAGAACAAGCTTTTCTGTAGATTATCCTGAAGGAATGTTGTGTTGTGCGGTGTTGTGTGCTGTAGCAGATTCGGAGTTTAGGGGTGTAGAAATGGGCGGATGAAGTTGTATAATTTGCAGGTAGTTTTAAGAGGTCATCTCTCTCTCTCTCTCTCTCTCTCTCTCTCTCTCTCTCTCTCTCTCTCTCTCTCTCTCTCTCTCTCTCTCTCTCTCTCTTGTTAGCGGGGAGCGAGAAGAAAGGTCTACAAGGAAAGCGCTGGCGTAAGTATAGAAGCATAGACCAACACACCTACACTAAAAAACAAACAAACATAAGTTACTATTATATTTGTATTAATATAGCGTATGCTGAAGCTACTCACTATATATAACATTTACAAAAATGCGCCTCCCCCGCTCCCACACCCTTCCATTGTGCTGAGAATCGTGTAGTTATTCACTTTTCTGTGCTATAGATAAACCGCAGCATCCTGATAACGTTTGTGTATGTTACATGGTCTGATCTGACACCTACAAACTGATAGGTACCAGGAAGACGCAGCATACTCAATTGTTAAATACAAAGAGCCAAAATATCTTCAACAAAAGTAAAATGGGAGCAGTGATAAAATGTGTAAGAAATAGCATTTACTGAATTGTTTCTCTCTTTCCCCTTTCAAGTTGGATGCAGACATGGTAAGAATTGTTCTATTCTCTATTCCCTGATTAAATTGTAGCACCGTACTGTAGAAACTCTGAATGTTGGTAGTTTGTAATGGGGGTAGAACGGCTACTAATTTAACCAAACAGTTGAGTTAATAGTCGAATAGGTCGACTATTAATAGATCATGTATTTGATATGCAGCTTTACATTTGGACAATTTTTAAATTCAGTGAACATGAAGGTACTCCCTGGACTCAAAGGTGTTCTATATAGACAGGGCTTCCACTTTTAAATCTTGCACGCGTGTTACAAAACTCCAATAAAAACGTACGAATGTGCTGCCACTCACGATGGTGTGTGTTTAATTGTTATTATTGGTTATTGTATTTATTTGCGGGAAAGGGGTGTTTTATCCGAAAATCAGAAGACCTAACCATACTATTTTAAGTGCTTGGAATTGATCTCGGTTCCCGCAAGGCGGGCGCATCACACAGGGCGAGGCAATCCACACACAGGCGAAGGCCAGGCGCGAACCCAGGACCTCTTGCACTAAAGCACAGCGCCGACACCACTGTGCAAAAAAACTATTTCTTTGCAAGGAGCGGATAGCACTCTTCTGGCTATATTTTATTACGTAACCTGCCACCCACTCCGTGTACGCAACAGTATGTTCTGTGTTAGGTGGGTTACATCCAAACACAGAACTGATTTTGCCAATTTAACATCTAGCGTTTTTGCTGTTTTATAGTAGAAATGTAAACCCCGTGTTGCTGTCATTTGAAGCGCACTTCTACGAATTACTTAGATATAAAAGGTGGACATATTACCAAAGATCAAGTGAAATAGGGCCACCTCGCCAACAGAATAAATTATCGAGAAATGTTGTCTAATAATAATAATAATAATAATAATAATAATAATAATAATAATAATAATAATAAACCTAGGGAACGTGCTATCTTTAGAGCGACATGTAAAGGTCTTAGTTGCTGGCTTTATAACATTAACGTGCCATATAAAAAAACAACGTTTGTGTATTGGTTTTAATCAAATTACGGTATTTTTGTATTTGATATATTCCAGGTAAAAAATCCATCACCTGCTACTATAGTAAGTAGAACACATCTAGGTGGTAATTATTATTATTTTACTTTATTTGTCTTGTTGTTTATTTTAATAGACTCTGTGCTCCAACAAATATTGTGGTGTATTGGGATGTATCACCTACCATGTTTTGTGTGTGTTGTAAGTTATGGGTTTATTGAATGGTAGCAGTTTATGGAATGTTTGATTACTCAATATTGAGTTCTGGGCACCTCCTTCTATGCCTGGAAGCTTATAGAATAGCTCTTATAAAATGCACTTACTTTGACTTTAACAGTGCCACAGCATTATAACTGTGATGATAGACACTCACATGTGAGTCTACTTCCAGTGCAGCATGTTAGGACCCCACCTGACACCACATAGCATAGAGGTTTTGTGAAAGCAAGGGAAATTATATATAATAGTAAAAAAAGAAAGTTACTGTTTTTAAATTACCTGTAATTATTTTTCCCCAGGTCACTCTTGCTATCATCGTAAGTATGTAATTGTATTTTAAAATATACACTGCTGTGCTAATGTCTCATGCATTTTGCATTTTTCTACATTGATGAATGAGGAAACGAAAACTTTGTGTTCAATGCAAGTACACCTTCATGAAAAAGAAAATCTTATTCAAATAACCAAATTTATACACAATATACCTTGACATACACCAATAGTGAATATGTCCACCCTTTTCCTTCAAAACCACTGACATTCTTCTAGGGACACTTTAAAATAATTAAATAATAAAGGTGTTCCACGCTTCTGCCAAGACTTTCCAGAGAACATCTAAGTTGTTGGGGTTCTTTTTAAATTTTCCTTTGTCCAAATAGTCCCATACAGCTTCAATGATTCAGTGATCTCAATTGAGATCTGGGCTTTGAGGGGACCATTCAATGCATTGAAGGACTCCAGCTTCCCCTTTTTTTGCAAATAAGTTTTAATAATTCCAACTGTTTTGCATCATTATCTTGCTGTGAGATGAAGTTTGGACCAATAAGTCAGGGGATAGCATGGTGGATTAAAATGTGTTTGTACCTTGCTGCAGTCAATATACCATCAGTTTTCCAATACCACTTGAGGAGATGCACCCCCAAACTTGAATTGAATCTCCTCCTTGCTTAATTGTTGGCCATAAGCAAGGCTCTTTATAAGTTTTTCATCATCTCACTGTCTTCGATTATCTCTGAATAACTGAAACTTTGACTCATTTGTCCAAAGCACCTTTGACTGTTGTTCGATAGTTCAATTGCTGTGTTCTTGTGCATATTTTAGCCTTTTAGTCTTGTTCCCCTTTCTTAACAGAGGTATTCTTACTGCAACACATCCTTTAATCCTCATTTCAAAGAGTGACCTTCGTACCGTTGATTGATGGACTCTAACCTCAGCTCTAACCTCTGTCACTCATCTATAATCTCTAAGTTACACTGCTTCCCTGTTTCTCAACTGTAACCTCTGAGCTGTACAACCCAGCGTCCTTCAGCTCTAACCTCTAAGCTACACAACCACCCAGTTCCTCTTCTCTAATCTCTGACCCACAGTGCTTTTCAGTTCCTCAGCTGCAACCACTAAGCTACACAATCCCTCAGTTGTAAACACAACACCACACTTCCCAGCCACACTGCCTTTTATAAACATGAATTATAACACTGACTAATGTTTTGTCTCTTCCCTAGATCGTTACCGCCACTGCACCCGCCACCCTAGTCGTAAGTATAGGTTCAATTTTGAACCCCACATATTTGGTCGCAGTGACCCCGTTAAAATGAAGTATATGAATATTCTAGCATTTAATACCACTAAACCTTGTAAAATTAAGATGTCGTTACCTGAAATCAGTTCTGGCCTGTATGGTCAAGTTTGTTTTGTTAAACTAGCAACTGATCAATAAAGTTAATTTGTATACAGTGAATGGGTATTGCTGCCAATATGTAGCAAAACTGAGTACCAAACTGGCCCGCAGTTTAACACCTGTGTATACTGTCCTCCAAGTGCAGCTTGTATGAAGATAAGACGTCACTAAACTCACCCTTCTCCCCTCCCTATCTTTTTCAGCTCGTTGCTCAAAACGTGAGTATTGCACACTTGTCATTTGTCATGAAACTTTCTGATGACATTCTTCAGCACAAGTTAGTGAGTGTGCCCACATATTTGAGTAAATGGAGGGTATCTGTGGATGCTGAATGTCATACTGTAGATCTAGGGCATGGTGATCTAGTTTTTCATGTGTCTGCCCTTATAAAAGTTTACCGTAGCAAAGTGTTATAAAACATAGTTAAGCATTGTAAAGTCCAGCAAAAAATGGTAAAGCATATTAATAAGCTTGATAAACTGGGGTAAAATAATAGGATAACCATGGGAAAAGCATAGGGGATGACTGCAAAAATACTGTGGTAAACTCTCACGACTGAGGGTGCTACTCAATAAATGTCATAAAAACTGGAAGAAATCTTAAAGTAGTTAAAGGGGCAGTGATAAAGGCTTTAAAGATTATTCTTACCTCTTATTACATACATTCTTGCGGTCAGGGCCGGATTAACCCATAGGCTAATAAGGCTATAGCCTTAGGCCCACATTTTGTAGGCCCTCGATTCCATATTGAAGTAACAGCTGAGCGACGGTAGTGCGGCCATCTGAATTTTTTTTGTCTCATTATTGCTTTGTACAAATTGACGACATTAGCGACACGAATTGTAGCAGCCTCGTGGTCAGTTAGCAAACTACTCACTTAGTCTTCAGCCTTCACTAGTTGAACACTCTGTCTCTGCAGCATTGATTCGTTTTTCAAGCCGTTTCAGACTTGAGTTTGCCTGTGTTTTTTAATTTCCTTTGTTTTAGCGATCGCATTTGCTTGCTTCGTTGTATATAGTGCTATTTATTTATAGTTTATTGTATAGACATTTTACATTCTAAAGAGTTTATTTAACTGTATTTTAATCATAATTTTGGAACCCTGTGGCCAGATAAATTGATTCTTTGGAAAGCAAGGTCAATGTCCATGTTTTTATTATGTCTATTTTAAGATTTTCGAATCTTTATGTTAAAAGTTAACGATTACTGTAATAAACCATTTAATAGTTTTTATTTTAATGATATAAAAAAATAAAATCAACATGATTTTCTAACAACTAAATCGCCGGAAAATGCTATGAACAAAAGTTGTAGATCTTGTAAAGTTTAATATTTTACGATATTTACAATTTACAAAAATGTTCTGTGATCTGCCATGACTCAAGAGCATCTCAGTGCTTTGTCCCTCTTGAGCATTGAGAATGAAATCGTCAGGTCTTTCAATTACAATTACATAATTTATGACTTTGCCGCAGCTAAAGCTAGGTTTTTTGAAGAAATGAGTGTGGTAAGTGTAGTAAGTGATTTATATTTGAGTCGAATAAATTTGTTAATTTTACATAGGTAAATAAATAAATATGTTTGACTTCATAATTTTTTTTTGCAATATGTAATCTATACTTCGGCCATTCCCTCCTATTAGCAGTAGGCCCCTCATAACCTTAATCCTGCCTGCTCACTGTCGTTTATTTTTTCAGATGATTTTGTTTCCAGCCTTTATTTTAACCCTGTTGAAGCTTCCTTTAACCTGCCATCAATACTTCCTGTGTAGCAGGTATTAGGAGCCCAAATGTTTTCTACCAACTTTGCTGCACGTTAGTTGGGACCCTAACACAAATGACCCAGGCACTGTACTGAAGCATACAGATATACAATTTTAGCTTATTTGAATTGTCTATACTCTTTTTTTCCTCAGACGTGCATTTGCGCTGTTTAATAGGTAAGTGTCTTTTTCATTTCTTTGTTTGGTGTGATGTGATATTGTATATACAGTAATGCCAGCTTTAATCAAGACTTTATTATATAAAATCATCTGATAAATACCAATTACCCAGAGTGTTATAAATTGCACTGGTGAAGCATTGTGCACTGAAGCTAACATAACGCCGAGGCTGGGTGTGAACCATCTTAATCACACATTAAAAGAGCTGGGCTCGTCTGCATTGTCGTTATAGAGCTTTTAACCTCATCTCATCAACAGCAGGGGACAGAATCCATAATGGCAGGGAATCACACAACACAGCCTGTTACAGTTGTGCAATACTACTGTAATATGCTTGTAACAGTTTGGAGCTAGAGAGGAATTTCAAAGGGCACGAGGTGGCACAGTGGTGTAATTCTCTTTAGGGTTAGGGTTTCTATCAAATTGCTTCAGAGTAACCAGCTAACTTTGTTTTCTCTTCTCTTAGTCAAAAAGCACTGCGGTAAGTTACATTTAATATATATATATATATATATATATATATATATATATATATATATATATATATATATATATATAATATATATATATAATTAAGTTAAATGAGACAACTTTACTCTGTTGAAATGTTTTTTTACTAACATATTCTCTTTCTTTTATGTTAACAATTTAGTGTGGAAACAGGAGATGCCATTACTGTAAGTATTCCACACTCAAAGGGGGGGGGGGGGGGGGGGAGCATGATTAAAATAATCTAATAACAATAATAATAATAATGAAATAATCAACAATAACCAATACTTGCACAGTACAAAAACCAAAACCAGATTAGGACACTGTTGCAAGATAAGTGGAGATAGACTTAGGACAGAGGGTAGTGGTGAGGGTATGGAAAGGGTTACCTAGTCATGTTGTTGGGACAGAATCACTTCATCCTTTAAGACCCAACTTGACAGTTTTTAGATCAATCAGCTCCCTGAATGGCCTCCTTTCGTTCGTAAATTATCTTATGTTCTTATGTAAAGCTTGTTAGGCTTGATAGTGTCTCATCCTGAAGAAATGTAGTACACCAGGGGTCTCCAATCTTGGTCCTGGAGAGCGGGTGTCCCTCCTGGTTTTTGTTCCAACTGTACTCTAAATGAATTAATTAGGCCATAAGCTTACCCAGGACCAGGATTGGAGACCCCTGTAGTACACAGTAGCAGGATGGCATCGTTCCACCTATTCAGGTTTTACTGTGAGCCACAGAGTATACAGGTAACAAGCTCAGGTTTATCCTTTTAAACTCATAGTAAAACCAGGAACAGATCAAACTGGTAGGGGTGCTCAGTACCTTTTCAAAGTGAAATCACATATCGTTTTACAAAGATTGTACTGTTGTGGAGTTTAGAATTCTAATTACAGTAAAACCTTGATTAACTGAACCGGGTTAAAATACCTTATATCATTTTTAGGAGGTTTCTTGATTAGGGAAGTTTGTAATCCGATTAAGAAATCCCACTTTGTCATAGTATACATATCTGTCTGACACAAATTGCCTTATGGACCTGGTTATATGTATTCAAAAACCAAGCTGCTCTATGCTGTGCACATCCATTCATTATATAGGTCTGAAATGTGTAGTTTTAAAAGAAACACACATTCTAACAAACATTTTCATTTTAAAACATTATATCTAGTACTGCACTTCCTGGGTCATTTCACCTGGAGAGTGAAATTGCTTCCACCTCTTTACGAGCTTCTTTCTTGTCATTAACCAATTGGCTGCTTCCTCTGTTGACTGACAAGCTTTCAGCCAGTAACATGCTTTGACCCACTATACATCTATGACATCTAGATCTATGTAGCTAATGGAAGTGCAAAAGATTTATGGATTTACAGTTACTTTAATGCTGACCAAATGGGACCAGCAATAAGGTTTCTCGGGTTTATAAGAAGACAGAGGGATTTTGAAGCCTAGGATATCACTCCTTTAAAATAAATGCTAATTACCAACTTCTTATTCTTGCAGACCACCACAGAAAAATCAGGTCATGCCGCCATTGCACGTATCATCACTGGTGGAAGAATATGTAAGAGGGCCCTGAGATCACTAGGTAGTGACCCCCTCAATGCTTTCCACGCATGAATGCAACATTCTGCAACCCTACTGCGCACAGCACCTCCATGCATAATGTTTAATACTGTTTAAAATAGACCTCCATCTGACAACTCATCTGTAGATCAATGCATATTCCATCCACACATAGAAAATATATATTTCAAGTATTAATTTTTATCTTTTTTCGTTTCTGGACTGACAAATACATCTGTTCATGTGAATACTTCATCCAGAACAAAATCACTCATCAGTCGACAAACTTTTTGGCTTATGCTTTCATTGGTATAATTAGCTGAAACGTTTATCTACAGTACTTCACTTATTACATAACAATCAAATATATTACAATAATTCAGGGCTATACAATTCTAAACAGTACAAACATGTTATACCCATCACTCATTCTTTTGTGCATCAACTAAAAAGTTAGGAGGGAGTTTTGTTTTAAATCTTGTAAAAACAAATCTTTCTTTCTTTGTGTTAAAGTGCCTGTTGCAGGATGCCAATGTTTTCCAAAGCTTCTGCTCAAAATGCAAAAATAAAGACTTATGCTAGCATCAAATATTTTGTTTATTGTGTCTGTTTATTTATTTCCCAATAAATTACTTCCAAGTACTGATGGAGACCAACTGTGTTCTTTGATCTCGGTTAAGCCCTGGGTACTCGGCAACGGTCTTTATTGGCTTTTTGCATTCATTGTTGAGAGTGAGACCCAGCCCTCACAGTTGCTCTGTCACATTCCTTGTGTGGGCCACTGCTCCTTCCTGGGACTGGGAACAAATCATCCAGTCGTCCAAGTAATTCATTACCCTGATCCCTTGCAGCCGCAAGGGAGCTAGGATGGCATCCATGCACTTTGAAAATGTCCGGGTAGCTAGGGAGAGGCCGAATGGCAGCACAGAGAACTCGAAGACGCTCCGCTGAAAGGCGAAGCTGAGATTTTCCTGTGCGCTGGACAGATAGGAACATGAAAATACGCGTCCTTCAGGTCCACTGTTGTAAACCAGTCACCCGGCCAGACAGATTGGTGGATGTGGCAATGTGTGACCATCTGGAACCTCCTGTCCCTCAAGAACCGGTTGAGGTGTCTCAGGTCTATGATGGGCCGCCGAAGGCCGTCGGCCTTTTTTGGCACCAAGAAATACCTCGAGTAGAATCCCTCTCTTCTACAAGACGGATGCTGTGTTTTTGAAGTACCGTGCTATCGTTTGAAGTACTGTGCTAGGGCTACCATGGTAACTGACGGGATGCCTTTCACTCTTTGTGAGAGCGTTGCAAGATCTCTACCTCTGGTTCAAATGTATGACCAGGGGAGATAGGCGCATCTGTAATGCAGACTTGTCCGCATCCAGTTCTGTTGCTTGGCACAGCCAGAGCTGTCTATGCGCCACCACTAAACCCACCAGGCTTATGCCCAGGGCTTGCCCCTGGAAACCTGAGATCTGCAGCAAGGTGCCTTAAACTGGACGTAGCTCTGAAGCTAGCAGCTCGGGAAGGGTAACTGAGTGTAGCATGCTGTCTAGGTTGGCTGTGAAAAAGCCTCCTGTGTTATCCAGGCCCGTGAGCTGTGCTTTAGTGGCATATGCCTTTTTTTCAGGTGAGCTTCCGTGATCCTGCATTGGCCGTTAGGCCATACAGGATCTTTGGACAGGCCGTCACGTTCGATTCTTATGAAGGTAAAATTCAGGAGGGAGCAGTACTCCGATTGGGTAAATTTTCAAGCACTGGGCACGAGTGAAATGAATCCACTGAATCCACTGAATCCACTAAACATTATGAGAGACAAACAGACACAATACTTGTATTTAGGATAATAGTCGCCTTTTGAGAGACAATATTTAATGAATCACAATAGTGATAATATTTTTATAATAACGTTTTTAACAATGTTTTACCCCAAACTCTTCCTAATTAGAAATATTACTGCCACAAAAATACAATTTTTCACGACTTAAGTTTCTAACAATGTTTTATCGTGTTTGTAAAATATCAAACATGTATTTAAAGAACAATCGAACGAGAAGCAATTCAAACCAGTTACTGCTTTCAGTCAGGCATACTAATCTAACTAAACCACCTTACATCATGGATGTATTAATTCTACTCATACTTAAGACATCTACAACTCAGGCAATGAATATATGCATACCCTCCTCTTTGAGCTGCAATTGATTCAGAGCGGTTTGGTGAAGTCAATCAGTAGGTAAAGGCTTTTTAGGCAGAGTCTCAAATCAAGATTACACTACAGAGGCTGGGTTCAGATTCTCACAAGCTCAGTTGAGGATCGGAGGTCAGAAAAAGAACACTTTGGTATAGTTTGACTAAAGTTTTTATGTCCAATTTTTCAGTTACCGACCCACCATT
Source organism: Polyodon spathula (assembly GCF_017654505.1). Lineage (NCBI taxonomy): Eukaryota > Metazoa > Chordata > Actinopteri > Acipenseriformes > Polyodontidae > Polyodon > Polyodon spathula. The sequence goes on along the minus strand of NC_054540.1, from coordinate 34,606,150 downwards.
CATGTTAATTATATATCTTGACTTAACACCTTCACAGAAAATAGACTTCAGCCTACTTCCTTAAGAACCTGCCACTAGCGAGCGATACTGCAAGACCAAACAACAGCCCGACCTTTTGACCAATAAAAATACACTGTCTAAATGGCTGTTACTGGGTATAGGTGTTGCTGTTTCAATGAAAGGTGTTAAAAGAAATAACAACTATAATTAATTTTCTAGAGAAAAAATGGTATGGGGATCTCTCTCTGGTTAACACCTGTAATGTACTGCAACTCTCTCTTTAAGCTCCCTACACTGCAGGCATACCATGCTTTCCATGGGTCCTCAGTCTGTGGGCTGTTTACACTTAAGGCAGATTGCTCTTATTATTTCCTTTCTATTTAAATTAACCACTGGCTCTCCAGGACTAACCTCAGTATAAGCACAATATCTTCCAGGGGAACAAAATGTACAAACTCTCTTTAGAATTGGGCCCTGTTTTTGCTGGCACTCGTCACAACAGCAATCGGGGTGTCTTGGAGAAACCTGGAATTTATCACTCCCAAACCAAATCGTGTGGAGTCCCCTGCCGGACAGTTATGGAAAGTCCTTACTTGTCCATCTCAGTCTGCTCACATAAATACACTAATTTAGGCACACCATGGGCAATTGTAATGTCTCTAATATACTATGGACTTCCCACTTTCCACTCCTCTGTGCTGTAGCCACAATCAGTGGGTATTTGCAACAATAGATTAGACAAGGAGCCTACCTGACCACCAGTATTTATTTTATGTATTCTTCACACCGTGCCAGGCTCAAGGGTTTTGATTAATTCCGTGACATTGTCAAGAGGATTTGACCTCCTCCAGCAAATCTGGGAATGCCGGAAAAGGTTGGGGGGTTGAAGTCTAAACTTGCCTTCCTAAGGGGTAGATGTACTAAGAAAGGCCAGTTGCAGCGCAAACATACCTCAATTTGCATTTTCACAAAATCTGTTAATGAAGAGAGCCGCAATATTCTAATTTTATTATTATCATCTTAGCGGGATCTCTAGCGAGAGTTGTGCGCCATTTCTTCAAATAAAATACTGGTAGTTGAGTTTTGGTTTGCTGCAGCAGAGGGTGCCTGAAGGTTAACGTCTATACATGCAAGGGTACAAGAACCAAAATAACACTGTTTTTGTTAAATGTTAGATGTAAACAAATCTGTACAATGTATTCTGTTCCGTCTCCATTTGACCTATTTTAATACTTTTTATATATATATATATATATATATATATATATATATATATATATATATATATATATATATATATATATATATATTTTCAGAATCATACAGTAGCCCCTCGCTAGGCCGGACATGTTTGTCTGACATAAGGAGGTGTCGGGTTTAAAAACAATACAATAAATTCACACACACATACATTTACAGTTCTTCATGTATTTTAAATATAAATTATTACATTGAAATAACAAATAACAAATGTGTTTTGGTAGGCTACACATTATATTATGTAAAAATACAGTAGGCTTATACATTTTACAGTACAGTATTAAAATCTAATGAATACGTAGCACACTTTCTTTTTTACTTAAGGCTACTGGTAACACAAAATAAATCATGCTGCTGCACTGTACAGATTGGTGTATAATGCGAATATTAAATTGAAACTAAACTATTTTTTATTTTATTTTAATGATTATTTTTAGCTTGGTCTGCTTAGTAGCTTAGACAATTAACAAACAACAAATCATGGTCTTATACGATGCTTAGAATAAACTGGAGGGGTTAGTGGCACATGTTTTCCCGACAATTTGGGGAAACCAGATATGGCATAGAAATTTGTTTTCACAGGTTGCAAGGACTTTAGTGAAAATTAGGTACCTGGGTGTTTGTCTCAAAAATGCACTAAAGAGCACAACTGGCAATGCACAAGAAAAAGTGGACTGGGAAATGCCAGCAACAATTGCGCCTGTTTAAAACATGCTTTCAAAAGTTCTTGTCGCAATTGTTGGCAGCTTTAGTAGATCCCATTATAATATTTGTGCTCCGCTCAGCAAGAATTGTGCTCCACTCAGCAAGAACCAAACTACGCTTTGTTGAAAAGAAATGGATGGAGAACCAAGCTCCCTGCTCCCCTAGACCTCTATTGCTTCCTCTTCTCCTTTCCTCTCTCTTCTGCTAAATGCTCCTATTTCCAAACTATTATACAATCCTCCACTAAAACCCCCCGGAAACTATTCTCTACCTTCTCCCTCCTCAACCGTCCTCCCTCCTCCTCCCTCCTCTATCTCCTCTGACAACTTTGCCTCTTTCTTATCCTCTAAAATCTCTGATATCTGCAAACTCTTTAACACCTTTCCCTCCCCCACCCCCTCTCTTTCCAACCCCAACACCCTCTGTCTCCCCTATTAACTCACACTCCTTCTCCTTCTCTCCCCTCTCAGACTCAGACCTCTCCTCACTCCTCCAGGTCCAAAAGCCCACCATGTGCACCCTGGACCCCCTCCCCACTCACCTACTTCAAGTTGCTGCTCCTGCTCTACTTCCCTTCATCTCTTCGGGAAACCTCTCTCCTCTCTGGCCTCTTTCCCTCTGCCTTCAAACAAGTCTCTATCACCCCCTCCTCAAAAAAACAACCCTCGACCCCACCTCCCTCCAGAACTACCGTCCTGTCTCCCTCTTACCCGTCCTCTCTTAAACCCTCTCTGCTTTCCTGTCTAGCCACTCTCTGCTCAACCAATCTGGTTTCCGCTCTGCCTCCTCCACTGAAACTGCTCTGCTGTCTGTCACTAACTCGCTAAACTCTGTCCATGCTGCCTCTCTCTCCTGTGTCCTAATTCTCCTTGATCTCTCTACTGCCTTTGACACTGTCGATCACTCTATGCTCCTATCCCCTCTCTCTGACCTGGGAATCTCTGGCACTGCTCTGGCCTGGTTCTCATTCCTACCTCTCTGACCGCACCTACCAGGTAACTTGATGCGGCTCAACCGCCGTACTTCACCCTCTCTCAACAGGAGTCCCCCAAGGATCAGCCTTGGGCCTTCTCCTGTTCTCTCTCTACACCTGCTCCCTGGGCCCCCTCATCGCATCCTATGGTTTCTCATACCATTTCTATACTGACTATGCTCAGATCTTCCTCTCCTTCCTCTGACCCCACCATCCCCTTCCGTATCTTTACCTGTTTGTCTACTACCTCCTCCTCCTGAATTCACTCGCATCACCTCAAACTCAACCTCTCTAAATCTGACCTCCTTTTCTTCCCCTCCTCATATTCCCCCTCCTCTGGAATCTACCATGCTCTCTCCCTCTTCAGCCAAGAACCTCAAAGTAACCCTTGGACCCCTTCCTCTCCTAGACCAGGCACATCTCCATTCTAGTACGCACCTGTCATTTCTTCCTGAGCAACATACAAAGAATCTGACCCTTCTTCACCAACTACTCCACGCAACTCCTTGTCCAGGCCCTGGTACTCTCCCCCCTAGACTACTGCAACTCCCTCCTGGCTGGCCTCCCTGTGTCTGCCACCCATCTGCTTCAGCTCACCCAGAACTCCATTGCTCGCCTGGTGTTCTCTCTGTCTCGCTTCTTCCACACTACTCTGCTGCTCTGTTCACTCCACTGGCTCCCGCTCACTGCTCGCATCCAGTTCAAGACTCTTGTATTTGCCAACCGATACTTTGACCAGACTGCACCCAACTAACCCCAGACCCTCATCTCTCCCTACACCGCCACCCGACCTCTTTTCTCCTCCTGAACTAGAAGACTGGCTTTACCTCCTCTAGGCTCTCCTGCCTCTAGAGCCCGTTTCTTCTCCACCCTCACCTCGTAGTGGATGAACGACCTTCCTACGGATGTCAGGACTGCCCAATCCCTGACCACCTTCCAGCATCTCCTCAAAACACACCTCTTCAGACAACACCTGGAAAACTCAACTCTTCCCTTCTGGACTATATATCACTCTGCCTTTAATGCTTTAACTTGCACTTATCTGCTCCCTATTTTACTGTATTTAATTCTGCACTTAACCCAAGCTGTAGTATTTTGTATTTCACTTGCACTCATATCTAATCCTGATGTTACTATCAATTCTGTTATCTGCGCTTGAACTGCCCCAGTAACAAATTGTACTGTGTTTTGTATTTGCTTTTATTAGTGCTGAAGTCATTGTATTTTGTATCTTGCTCTTAATTGTACTGTAATTCTTGATATGTGTGTTTTTTTTTTGTTTTTTTTTTTTTTTTTTGTAATACTCTGGGTGAGGGCGTCTGCTAAGAAATAAATAATAATAATGTTTGAGAATTTGTATTATGTCTGCCCTTTTTTGCAAATTTATGCAGGAACACCCATAATTGCACATTCATCTAAGGTTTAACCGCAAAGAAAAAACTGCTGCCGCAAAACATCCCTTAAAGTCTGTAACAGTATTGTGCACGTTTGGTACATTTCACCCTAGACTTCCGACTCGTTTGCAACTGGTGTGCGACTATTGCGACAGGCGCAACACTTTAGTACATCTACCCCTAAATATTTCAGTGAGCAAGCCGTACCTCATGAGCGGCAGCATCCCAAAATGTAACCAATAAAAACGCGTAAGAATCCCTTCGCTCTTAATTGTTGATAAATGGGGTCTGAAGTGTTCTGATTTAGTTACAGTTACCGAAGTATGTCAATATGCAAAATAAATACATAAATAAAATTAAAGAATTCATAATAAAAATACAGTTTTTACTGTTTTAAGTAGGTGTTTAGGTAAACAGGGTTATTACAGGCAAACATTTTGTAAATACTAGATAGCAGTTGACTTATATAATTATTTTAATGTATTATTTATTTTTATTTATTATTTATTTAATTTGTTTATTTTGTCATGTGGTTGTGTTTTTATATTTTTGACACACTCCGATTTAGGAAGTCGAGAGGAGAGGAGATCACGTTTGTTACTGATACACTAGAGCAGGGTTTCCCAATCCTGGTCCTGGGGAACCCCTGTGTCTGCTGATTTTCTTTCCAGCTGAGTTCTCAATTACTTAACTGAACCCTTAATTTAACTATCCATTAGCTTAATTAGAGCGTTTTAGTTGTTTTCAGCTTTTAGACAGTTGGAGATTTCCAGTTAACTATACCATTTTATAAGTAACTTGAAATCGGCAACTATAATGGGCTACACGTTGGGGTTTTGCTGCTCGTGGGGTACGGCTTGCTCATTAAGATATTTAGTGTTTTTGCAAAATGGACACAATAGCCTATCATAAGACACCAAAATATTTAATGAACAAGGCGTCTAAGGTGGGGTAAATGGGGCATCAAAAGAGCCCATGCGTTCTGTATTGGTTATAATGGGCTACACTACAGCTTGCTCGTTAAAATCTTTAGTATTTTTGCAAGTAGGAGGCGAAAACCTATCTAGGTATACCTACGTATTTAGTGAGCAAAGCGTCTAAGGGTGGTAATGGGGAAAAACAAGGGGGTAATATAGGGGGTACCGCTATGTTGATACAGATGTTGTATTAATATTTTAGTTTTTCTTGAAAGAGGGAGTGGTTGTCTTTTAAATGGTATCAATATAACAATAGAGCAAGATGTGTAAGTGAATTAAAACACACTGGAAAAAAAAACATGCTGCTTTGTCAGCTATACCGTGAATAAGGAACCCGGGAATAAGTAACCAACTTCCAGGTGGTTGTATGATCAAGGTAAATTCCAAAGGTGCCTCCCGCTGTCTCTTTAAATTTAACGTGTCGTGCTTTGTTGCAGGAAGTGCGAGGGCTGTTCTCGATTTTTTTTCCCCAGCAGATCTCAGACCAAAGTAGACGGAAGTGAGAACCTCAGTTACACGTTATATCGCCTTGGAAATACACTCGCAAGAACAGCCATCTCGTTTTAAGCGAGTGACAGGGAGTAAATAAAAGGCGTTTGTCAAGCAAACGGAAAGTACAACGGGGGAATCTCCTACCCCCCCCCCCCCTTTCCGTCCCCTCCTTCAGTCTTTCCCAGTCGCAGACGGGTGGATTTTCTTTTAAAGGAGGACTGACATGAACTCAGTGTGGGGATGGCATCCGTTAAGAGCAAGACGAGTGCTGGGGCTGAACCCGAGGAGGAGAATGGAGATTTGGACCAATCCTTGCATCAGATGCTCAAAGCTATACTGGACGAGAAACACAGGCTGAGCATCAGACGTGAGTTCAGTGCATTAGGTAAATTAAGCTTGGACTTTTAACCTCTAGTAGTGCAAGCTATATAATAGATCTGGTTTGCATCTAGCATTATTCTGCGCTAATTATTAGTATTAATATCGTTTCCCTAGAATTTGTAGTATCACTTGCCATGTAGATTTTGTAAAACAGCGTGGTTGTGCAATACTGTTCTATTCAATGCAGTGTTTTTATAAGCCACCCAATTCTCCACGCTTTAAAAAAACCCACGGTTGCAAATATCAGTTTCTTTATGTTGCTTTTTTTGACAGCGTTCCGCAGTTACACTGTAGTGGAGGCTACGTTGTTTTGTGTGACTGAGATACACACCAGTCTAGCCTCTTACTGGATTTGTGCTATAATCCTTCAGACCAAACAGATGTCATAGTGATATGTTAGGCGATGGAGTTTAATCAGGGACGTTTGCCTAATCTCCAACAAAGACTTACCAGACCATTTTTCGACAAACTGGCTTAATACGGAATTTTGTATTTCCGACAATACTGTTTATTTTGTTTTAACGTTGTGAGTGTGTGTGATTCTTTGTGTGTGTATATTGTGTACATGGCGGGCATACGTCTATCTCATAACCTTAATGAAGAATAAAGGACAGCTTTACCATCTGCTGTAGGAATTTCCCAAAGAGGCATCTTGATTGATAAGGTCTGGTTACCAAATCTGAGTGGAGGAAAATGCATACTGTATTCCTGTAAATGGTAGAACTGCTGCTAAGCACCTTTAACTGCTGGTTTTCTGCAGCGTGTCATCAGAATCTTTTACAAAATTAGACATGGGTTAAATCATTATGCAAATAGTTTCCAGGTGACCTGTAATTAATGTTGTGATATATAAAAGGTACCTCTCTCTGTTGCATGTCAGTTTGGACAGTAAGACTGCATCCATACCAGGTTTTACTACAGCTTGAATAGCCACAGTGTGTGTAGGTAAAAAGCTGAGGTGTGTCTTTTATAGTAAAACCAGGACTGGGTCAGACTGGGAGTCTTACTGTCATCCCTGTGATGGAAAGTTTCATACCAGTGTTTCCAGTCACCATGCCAGTCATCTTTTGTTGGATAAGTACAAATATCCCATCTTGCTGTTATGCATTGGTAGTAAATACAGCAAACTTACATATTTACCACTCGCATCTGGGATGGATTGCTGATTTATAATCTTTTGCTTGCTTTTGAAATTAGCTCGGTCTGTCTATTCAAAGAAAACCAACATACTGTGTTAGTGAGAGATGGGTCAGAGTGAGATAAACGGGGCTGTAAATGTTCTGCATTCTTGTGTCCTGTCACAGTACTTGTTGGTGTGTGGCGTACAGTTTATATGAGAAAGTCGTATGATGGCGTCTTCAGTACTTCCTCATCGTGTTGCAGTTTGTGACTCCATAGTGGCCGTCACCGTTTCTTCTGGGTGTGATTTTAGCACTAAAATGACCCTCAACATTCATTCCAGATTCTAATTATAATATGCTCTGCAGTCTTTAGTTGACATGCTATGGTTTGTTCCATAAAAAATGTAGCACAGTAGAAATAATCGTTTAGTTTATTAATTGTAGGCAAGGTCACAAGGCAGTACTGTAAAAGAAAATAGAGGTTATGATATGTATGAAGAAAACTGGTTATGATAAAATGATTGTTTATGTGGAACTATTTAGTCAAAAGACAAAACTTAAATGAGGTAGGAAGATTGTATTCATACCAGCTATAAATCACATTTATGTATCAGTCAAGGTGGACTACAATTAGCTATGTTGCAGTATTGGTCCTCTCTGACAATATGATGCATGATCCTCCCCCCTTTCCATTAATGGTCTAGCCAGCGTGTTGCAGTCTGTTTTGAGTGTGCAGTTCTTTTTTGACAGGTTTTGGAGAGAGGGAGACAGGTCAGGAAGATAGTTGTCTGATATCTGAAGTGGAAACTTCAGAAAGGGTAGACAAGTGCCGGTCTTATTCTCCAAGCTTCAAGAACAGACTTTCATTTTTCAAAGAGCTCCAAAAACAGCTCGAAGTCTCTGTGATAGTGTAAAGCTTTGTACAAGAGCCAATTTACTACGAAGACAGACACATTTATTTTGATTGTGCCCAACAGAGTCCAGTGCATTCAGTAACGGTTGTTATATCGTGTGAAGTTGCTCCTGGGGGTTATTTAGTTGATCTTATCAGCATTAAGGCTAGTATCCTTTAGATAGCTTTTTCACTGTATTCAGATTTTCCCGCCATTGATTTCAATATGTTACACTCTGACATCTTTTGCCGTGGCCAGTTTTGCAAGTATAGTACAAAAAGATTTAAAAAATAGCGTCATTAAACACAGCATCACATCATATAAACTGTGAAACTGCCTACGTTTTGTTACGGAATTTTGAATAGTTCTTTGTTTTTAATCTGAGGTGTTTACCATTACATTTATACTACCTTATGTTTTGTTCAGCAGAATGTCCTCAAAAGATATCAGCTGTCAGAATAATTTTTTGTAACATTCAGTATTTAGTTATATTCTAATATTCTTTAATTTGGAAGTAGTTGTAAAACAAAGTATAATTTGAACCATATTACTGTAAAAAAGATCTCTCTACAGAAAGGCGAGAATCACACTTCTGTACTGTAGAGTGTTTTTTTTTTATGACCACAAGATCTTTTTGGCAGTCATTTATAAATTCTGTAATATGACTAAATATCAACATGGTCATTTTTTGCCACCAGCATTGACCTTCAGAAGTACCACAGGGTCATACAGGCGTGGCTACTGTAATTCTGAATTAAAATCACGCATGAAATTCTGTGTTCTGTGTTTCCAAGGACAGTCTTTTGAAGATCATGGCATATTGTAATTTCCTTTTGATCGAATCAGTATTGTAGTGTAATGTCATGTGTTTGTTAACCAGCACTCTTCAGTGGTGTATCCGTGCCACTGTCGCACTGTTCACAGGCACTAAAACTGGAAAATCCTTATAGTGCAAGGATATGCTTTGTGCCGAATTCACAGATTATGCAGATGACTCGCAGTCTGACCAACTGTGCAATTCACTGGCTCGGGCCCTTGCTTAAAATAGTGATGTCGAAGGGGTTGCCCAATCACTGACCTGTTATCAGTGTCCATATAAGATTTATCAAGTATCTGCAATGTTTGCCCTGTTGCCTAACAGTAATCTAAGATTAGGGCTAATCAGGGTCTGTGATATCAGCTGTTGGTCTTTCAACAAGCACAAATGTGTCTAATTATTGTTAGTATTATAAGGAATGTGCATAATAATAATAATAATAATAATAATAATAATAATAATAATAATAATAATAATAATAATAATAATAATGTAGTCTCTCCTTACCACCCAGCCCATGTGTGCTGGCCTGGTTAGCTACCTTCCTTGGCACTGAAGATTGTGCTCTTGTTCTGTGCTCTTGGCCAACGCAGTCACATGTAACTTCGTATCACTTGTGTCACACAGGGTGCTGTGTCTCTCTTATTCAGTCTCTGGTGCAATAGGGCTGAAAATAAGCTACCAACAGTGATTAAATCCACAAGACCACAAGATTGATGTCACAATAATGAAGTTCCTCACCCTTCTTTGGGTTTTTCTGGGTTGTTTTTGCTGTACTATCATCTTAATGTTCTGCATGTATCTGAAATGCAAAGTAGTAGCCTAGTTTGCTCTTTGCTGTCACCATTTTTGAGGGGGGATAAAATATCACACGCATTCATTCTGCATTAGTAGAAAATGGATATTTGAGGGAGAGGTTGTTTGTTAATGTATTTCAAGATTGCTGCTGTTGGGCTATTTTGTTTAAAGGTAAATCATAATCGTACCCAGTGACTCTTCCAGTTAAAGCTTGGCATGCCAGGGGAATTATGCCAGTGTGGTGCTGATCTTGGCTGGGGGACCCACTGGTTCAGCTGTGGATAATTCACCAGATCATGCTTCAGCAACCCCAACTGGTTAGACACTGCACCTTCAAACTGACTTCACAGGCTGGTCCTTGGCCTCCAGGGTTCAGTAGCTTGGTAACGGACAGATCTTAAAATGAAAGGGGAAGCTGCACAGCCCTTTATACCGCTGAACTAAAGACAGTGTAGGTCACGGCTCCCATTTGCCTCGTAATGCTTTTCTACTAGCACTTGCAATCTTGGAGAAACACAAATAATATCTTAAGTGTGGTCCCAGCTGCAGTCCTATCCATGGGGCAGCACTGTAAGTATAAATCATATGCATTCATCATTCCAGAAGCATTTTGTGGACAAGTAGCTGTGTAATGCCCCCACCTTCATCGAACCCTCTATTTACCGCTGGAAACAATTGAACTGTAAAGATGGAAGCTGATCAGTGCACATTTTATAATGGGTCTAAAACAGTAAATTCAGCTCTTAGTAGGACAGAATGGATTCAGTTGCAGGTAAAAGGTAGACGCTAGAAAAGACGGTGTGTTTGGGAATTCGGTTTCACTTTCTAGCTAGCTCTCACTTCCCATAAATAGACTGATTAAACATGTTCAATAACAGAAAACCAGAAAGCATTTCTGTCTTGGGTTTATATACAATACTTTAATGCTGATACCTTGGCCTTGTCGGTCTGTTTCGAGTGCTGAGAAGGAAATTGCACAGTGCTGGTTCAGCTCCCAGTCTACTGCAGCAATCAGCTGTTTATTTGGGCTGTAAGTGACATCTCCAGGGAGGTGCTGTGGGCTTGTAGCAATGTGTTTCATTATTGCATTCTCTAAGACAGCTCTGACCTGCTTCATGTCCAGCTGTAATCCGATCTCACTGCAAACATATTTAAATTAACACAGCAATTTGTTTGATCAAGGGACTATGGCCCAGATATTCTAAGCGATGCGCAGTCCCCTCGCAAAATTTGTGCCTCGCAAAAATGAGTGCTTTTGCACAGAAATTGATATTTTCCAACATGGCAAGAAACAGTTGTGCCTCGCAAAACAACCTGTACATTCAATACCAATATAGTAAAAATGCAGAAGAGCTACGTGTGAATGCACAGAACTCTAATATTACACGACATTGTAGTTTGATGGAAACATTCTGCGCATTGCAAACCTGTCACGCTTATCGCAAAACGTAGCCATTTTCATTCAAATTCAATTCAGATGTTTTTGTGCTTAAGCATATGAAATTTGCGCACATGCATGTATCATTATGACAGGCATTAGCATGGCTAATAAGGTACATATTTAAAGGGCCAACACAGATTCTATGGAATTCAAACAGATGTGCCTATGCTGCGCTGTTTGCTGGGAAGTGAGTTTATGATTTCTCTACTTCTGTCTTCATAATTGACAGGTGTCATACAAGTATGAGTACATGTTACCTACTCTAATTCATTTACATGTTTTGACTTTCTTGTTTTCTGTTACGGTACCATCAGGTTTTTATTTATTTTTTGTTTCTCAGTATTAGCCGTGGTCCCGCGGTGGTATCAAACCGCTTTATTAACTTGCTTAACAAACCTGTGGGACAGTGATTAAACTTAACGGGCTGAAGGGGCAGTGGAATAAGAAAGGAGCAGCTTTTTGTAATTTTACATTCAAAATGCAGACAAAATTTACCAATACAGTAATCAGTAGCCTAGCCTACTGCTAAGCAGTGTCTTTGATATTTAAATCTATGTGAATGCAAGTTAAGGAGGTGCAAACTGTTGCTGGATTGATCTAGCGTTGATATACTGCTGTATTTGTCTTTTAAAGTAAAGTGTTCCTGCATTATACAGGTAGTTGTTTAGAATCTGCCGGCTCGATCTATGTTACGTACCGAAGGTATGTACTATGATACCGTGCTGTACTCTTGATTCTGTTTTGGGAGCTATTTTTTCAGCATCAAGAATGTGTGCTTGGGAAAGTTACTAGTTTTCTTTCGGCCCGAAAGAACGATCATGATTATAGCTTCCCTCTTTATTTTTTTGAACACTAGTGATGCTGCTATCACAATCGTTCTTATTTGTGCCTCACAAAACTGGTTTCTTGTGTGGCGCATAGTTTTGAACATGGCAGGATTTTGCAAATTGTCGGCCACTCCTGCCTAATTGTGCTGTGCATACATTATATTTGTGCACAGCGCAAAACTGATTGTGGCACTGTGGCAAAGCGTAAGCCTTGCACATGGGGAAATCTGTAGTTTGTTGTATGTTTTTGTGTTAACATATTGATTTAATTAATTGTTTAGCTGCTGTGGCGCTCCGCCGGGGACGATTACCCGTCTGCATGGAGCAGCAGATGAAAGCAATTAGTTGTTCCCGCAGGTGGGTGGGCGTGTATTAGCGGAGCATCAGTATAAAAGCATGGTGATTGCTGTGATCGGGGCTGCTGCAAGGCCTGCCGTTTTCACGGCACCTTTTGATTTACAGTTGTTTATACTGTGTTTTATTTTGCACTTTTTGTACAGCTTGATGTACTAGTCCTCTGTGCGTTACCATCGCTGATAACGTCACATGACCACCTTTATTTTACTTTCGATTTCAGTTTGTTAGTTAACAAAACCTGTGCGCCTGTGCCGGTGTTTTCAACATCAACACCACGTCTGTCTTTCTGTTTGCTTGAACAGCGGCTACCCACACGCATGACACGAGGAAGACCCTGTCACAGGCACTCAAAAAGAAGTTTCTTATATGGCATTCGTGCATAACCGCCATTTGCGATGAATATAACCCTCTACCTTCAAATATGTGGGCCTTTGCCTAAGCAAAACAGGTTTAGCATATCTATTATCTCTAACCACTGACTTGGATACAGACAGCTGACACACCAGTGCTTACTGAATTTAGATCTAGCTTGAGAACCTCCCATTGTGATGAAACCTGGTAGGAACACTCTTTAGCACAGGTTGAGTGTTGATATGCCTGTATGTCGTTCTGCACATAATGTATGTCTGTCACAGTTGTTTTTTCATAATAGAGAATCGCTTGTTCAATTGGGATAAAACATGCATACAACATAAGATATTGAGTATTGGCTTTTTTTGGCATACATTCTAAGCATCATATGTTTTATGTAGAACCTTAAAACTGTCCCTAATGTTAGTATTACAAAGACGGTACTGTTTTCAGTGTTACTGTATGACTTGCTGGTTTGCTGAGTTAAGCAAGGCATGTGTAAGAGATAGACAAGCTTTCTTTCATATCCCTGCCCAGCCACATGGTTTCTCTCTTCAGGATAAGTCAACTCAAAGTTAAGTAGCTTTGCCACTTAATGAAAACATTAAACTCTGAAGTACAGTATAACAGTTTGTATTACATTTCACACATACTGTGATTTGACACTTGGTTGTAACACTTTATACAATGCCTTACAAAAGTATTCAGACCCCTGACCAATTCTCTCATATTACTGAATTACAAATGGTACATTGAAATTTCATTCTGTTCGATATTTTTTTTTTTTAAAACACTTAAACTCAAAATCAGTTACTGTAAGGTGACATTGGTTTCATTTGGGAAGTATTTTTAAGAAAAATAAAATACTGAAATATCTTGCTTGCATAAGTATTCAACCCCCCACACATTAATATTTGGTAGAGCCACCTTTCGCTGCAATAACAGCTTTAAGTCTTTTGGGGTAAGTATGTACCAGCTTTGCCACAGTGTCGGAGTGATTCTGGCCCATTCTTCTTGGCAGATTTGCTCCAGGTTGTTCAGGTTGGTTGGACGACGCTTGTGGACCGCAATTTTCAAATAGTGCCACAGATCTCAATGGGATTGAGATCAGGACTTTGACTGGGCCACTGTAGGACATTCACCGTTTTGTTCTTGAGCTACTCCAGTGTTGCTTTGGCCTTGTGCTTGGGATCATTGTCCTGCTGAAAGGTGAATTTCCTCCCAAGGTTCAGTTTTTTAGTGGACTGAAGCAGATTCTCTTGCAGTATTTTCCTGTATTTTGCTCCATCCATTTTTCATTCAATTGTAACAAGATACCCAGTCCCTGCTGATAAGAAGCATCCCCACAGCATAATGCTGCCACCACCATACTTCACTGTAGGGATGGTGTGTCTTGAGGCATGGGCAGTGCATGGGCACATAGCGCTTTGAGTTTTGGCCAAAAAGCTCTATCTTGGTCTCATCTGACCACAAAACCTTTTCCCACATTGCAGCTGGGTCACTCTCATGCTTTCTGGCAAACTCCAGACATGCTTTCAGATGGTACTTTTTGAGTAACGGCTTCTTTCTTGCCACCCTCCCATACAGGTCAGTGTTATGCAGAGCTCTTGATATGGTTGACTGGTAGTGTCATGATTTGGGGATGCTTTGCTGCATCAGGACCTGGACGACTTGCCATCTCTGTATCGGAGAATTCTACAGGAGAATATCAGGCCATCCGTCTGTGAGCCAAAGCTGAAGCGCAGCTGGGTCATGCAGCAAGACAATGATCCAAAACACACAAGCAAGTTTGCATCAAAATGGTTGAAGAACAAGAAATTTAAAGTTTTGGAATGGCCTAGTCAAAGTTCAGACCTAAACCCCATTGAGATGTTATGGCAGGACCTGAAACCAGCAGTTTATGTTCGAGAACCCACAAATGTCACTCATTTGAAGCAGTTCTGCATGAAGGAGTGAGTCAAAATTCCTCCATGGTGCTGTGAGAGACTGATCAATAACTAGAGGAAGCGTTTGGGTGCAGTTATTGCTGCTAAAGGTGGCGTAACCAGTTATTGAGTCTGTTGCATAACTATCTAATAAATAAATTAAATAACTATCACAATTTAGTTTTGTGTTATTTCTTCACTCAGGGTCCCTTTTATCTAATATTAGTTTTGAGTTGAAGATCTGATAACATTTAATGTCAAAGATATGCAAAAATGCAGAAAATCATAGACAAGGCAAACACTTTTTCACGGCACTGTGTGTGTGTGTGTGTGTGTGTATATATATATATATATATATATACACACTGAGTGTACAAAACATTAAGAATACCTGCTCTTTCCATAAAATAGACTGCCAATGTGAATCCAGGTGAAAGCTATGATTCGTTATTGATGTAACCTGTTAAATCCACTTCAATCAGTGTAGATGAAGGGGAGACAGGTTAAAGAAGGATTTTTAAGCCTTGAGACATGGATTGTGTAGGTGTGCCATTCAGAGGGTAAATGGGCAAGACAAAAGATTTAAGTGCCTTTGAATGGGGTATGATAGTGGGTGCCAGACGCACCGGTTTGAGTGTGTCAAGAACTGCAAAGCCGCTGGGTTTTTCACGCTCATCAGTTTCTTAATTGTATCAAGTATGGTGCACCACCCAAAGGACATCCAGCCAACAGCAAGCCAGTGGAAGAAAATGGCTAATTGATAAGAGGCCAAAGAAGGCTGACACGAATTGTGCAGAGCAACTGACGGGCTATAATTAGTCAACTGACAGTCCAGTACAACATTGGTGGCAAAAGACCCATAAAAGACAACTCGTCGTACCTTGACACGAATGGGGTATGGCAACTGACGACCTAAAAAAGTTTCAATTCTTTCAGCAAAACACAACAAACTGCGATTGCAGTGGGCTAAGGAATGAAAACACTGGAGGATTGAAAAACATTGACTGGTCTGATGAATCCCGGTTCCTGCTGTTTCACGCTGATGGGAGGACTAGGGTATGGAGAAAACCACATGAGTACATGCATCCATCATGCCGTGTGTCAACATTGCATTGGAGCAATATTTGAATGTCACAGAATATCTGAACATCATTGCCAATCAGATGCATGCCTTCATGGCAGCAGTGTATCCATCTACTAATGGATTTTTTCAGCAGCAAAATGCCCCATGCCACAAGGCTAGGATTGCCCAGGAATGGTTCCACGAACATAACGGTGAATTCAGCTTATTGTATTGGCCTGCCCAGTCACCAGATCTCAGTCCAATTGCCATCTGTGGGATGAGATGGGACGAGCTATTCGGAGTAGAGATCCGCTACCAGCCAACTTGACACAACTGTGGGAAGCATTGGAGTGAACATGGGCCAGCATCCTTGTGGAACACTTTCGACACCTTGTAGAGTCCATGTCCTGACGAATTTAGGCTGTTCTGAGGGCAGAAGGGGGTGCAACTCAATATTAGGAAGGTGTGAGACAAAGGAGCGGGGTCTTTATTAAAGAAAAAAAAAGGGGCCGCGGGGTCGCAAAAACTACGGTTCCCAGAAGTCTGCACGCCGCAATCAGGAAAAGGGCGGGGCCAATGCAAATCTAGGGAAGCAGGCAGAACAGCCAGGGGTGTTGTGGTGGGGAAACAAACCTGGCTGTCTGCACGGCTGTTACCGAGGAGTTTTCCTGAAGAGGGAGGTGAATTCACCACAGGGAGGATTGCTGTAGTAGAGTGCAACATGGGAGTGGTAAACTTCCGACTGAAAAAGTATATTGGCATGTAAAGCGTATATGTGCATCCAGTTTAGTAAGCAGTGGGTGAGTACAATCGCTGCGTGTTGAGTGTGGGAAACAAATAATAATAATTGCAAACAGACACACTGGATGGTTGTAACAATGGGTTTTATTGAGGAACAGGCAGTAGTTCCTTTTGTTTTCCTGAAGAGGGAGACAGTCTTTCAATTGTCCTGTGTGTCTGTGCTTCCTTTGTTCTCCTGGAGGGTGTGACCGCTCCCCAAACCTAACTGTGTTTCCTTTGTTCTCCTGGAGGGGGGCGACCACTCCCCAAACCTACCTGTGTTTCCTTTGTTCTCCTGGAGGGGACGACCACTTCCCCAAACCTAACTGTGTTTCCTTTGTTCTCTTGGAAAGGAAAGCTGTCCGACTGGACAGTTGCTGAACTGGTGTCACTACTAGAACAGAGAGGGTTCAAGAAGTGAGCTAGTTATTTTTCCGCACAGGACCCAGAACTGCTAATGATTTGTAAATATTGTAAATAAATATCCACTCATCAAATCGCTGTCTGTCTCCTGGCTGTATGTCCGGCTGCCACCACGCCACTTAGAGGTGAAAAAACTAGAGCGTACTTTACACATGGAGTTAGAGTGGGATTTATAGCTGATCTGGAAAATCGGACAGGACCCAGAATCGGAGTACCATGGCTGACCTTGAGACATTGGTCAAAGCATTGGTCTCCGCCACGGCAGCCCAACAGGAGATTGAGTTCCATCACGTTCTCAGATTTTCGATCTAATACACCTATCCACTCGGTGGCTGAATCCACTGGTCACTAGTTCAGACAAAGTAGTGGAAATACTGGTCATGGACCAGTATCTACACGCTTTGCCCGTCCCTTTAAGGAAATGGGTGGGACAGGGTGATCCCAGCAATATCAATGAGTTTATTGATCTGGTGGCGTGGCAGTTGGCAGCAGAGGAGCTGTCCCACCAGCCACAAACCCCGCCCCAAAAGACCCCGGGACCCTCCACCTGGAAACCCCGACCAACACAGAAGACGGGTAAGCAACCGGCAATGCCGGAGCGGGGTGAAGAGTGGCAGGGGCCCGTGAAGGGACTGGGGTCTGACTGGGGAAGGGGTGTATCTGTTCCTAACTTAACAAATTACCGGTGTTTTAATTATAACCAGAGCGGGCATATAGCCAAGCATTGCCCTACCGGGGACAAAATGGAGTGTAATCTGGGCGGGGAATTCTGTGGTAGCATTTTAGTTCCGGGGAGGCCTACAGGGGTCTCGCCCTATTTGACTGAGGTGAAGGTAAATGGGGAAAAAGGCAAAGGCGCTGGCTGATTCAGGCAGTGCATTAACCTTGGTTACGCCAAAATTCCTGGTTTACGGACCACTGGAGTACGGGTTCAAGACTGGGATTACTTGTATACATGACTGCAGTGATAGAATTAGAATATGGGGCCCGTAGTTCGTCCCTGCGTGTTGGGGTGGTATCCAAGTTACCCCACCAAGTAATCCTAGTTCGGGACTTGCCAGGGTTTCAGGACCTGGTGCAAATTTAGAGGCCATTGGCTATGCCTCCACCAAAATCAAAGCCCGAAATAGGGTCCGGGAAGAATCTTGAAAGGTTATTTCCCTTTATTGTTCCTGATTTATTTGTGGAGGCAGGGTGTATAAAGAGAAAGAAAAGCCGGCAGCAGAGATGAGTGGATAAAGAAAGGGGGGTAAGAGTGTTACTAGGGAAACAAGAACAAAAGGGAGTGTCAACCCAGTGTCGCAGGGAAGCGATACTGGAAGAAACAGGGGAAACAGTATTAATGCCAGGGAACCCAGGGGAGGAAGACCAGTTGGGGAATGAGTTACAGGTTTCCAGTGAGGGCTTTGTGTGGGAACAGGAACAGCACACATTAGAGAATGGGTGGTGACCGTAAATGGCACACCGGTAGACAATGCCATCATAAATCCCTTGGAGCATTTTATAATCAAAAATGATCTGGTTTACTGGTGTACTCAAATCAGTCAACAACTGGTCGAACAGTTGCTAGTTCCCCGAGCTTACCAACGTCGGGTCTTATACTTGGTTCACACCCACTTATTTGGGGGCCACTTAGGGATTGAGAAAACCCTACAGCGGATATTGCAAAGGTTTTATTGGGTAGGAATTAAAAAGACAGTGAAAAGGTACTGTAAATCTTGTCCAGAGTGTCAACTAGCCAGCCCCCGACCCATCCTACGGGCTCCTCTCAAACCCCTCCCAATTACTGATGTTCCCTTTGAACACATTGCCATGGACCTAGTAGGCCCATTGGCTAAGTCGGCCAGGGGACACAAATATATCTTGGTTATAATGGACTATGCCACCGGTACCCCGAAGCCATTCACCTGTGAAAGATGACTTCCAAAGTGATGGTCAGAGAATTAATGCAGGTATTCACCAAGGTCGGGATCCCAAAGGAAGTCTTGATAGATCAGGGGACTCCCTTTGTAAACCGTATCATTACGGATTTATACACTACTTTGAAAATCCGGCCCATTCAAACCTCCGTATACCACCCTCAAACTGATGGTTTGGTCGAAAGATTTAATAAGACCCTGAAATCTATGCTCCAAAAAGTTGCCAATAAGGAAGGCCGAGATTGGGACTTGCTCCTGCCGTATTTAATGTTCTTGGTGAGAGAAGTACCCCAGTCCTTGACATGCTTTTCTCCCTTCGAGTTACTGTATGGGAGGCAACCCCAGGGAATTTTAGATAATTCTCTCACTCTACACACACACACACACACACACACACAGTGCTTTGTAAACGTATTCACCCCGCTGCAAAGTTTCCACATTTTGTTGGCACCTGAGCACATTCCTCAATGCTTTCAAATTAGACTTTACATGTAGAATCTACACAAACAACTCCACATTGATAAAGTTAAAAAATGCATCTACAATATAAATAAGTAAGATTTACAGAGAAAAACTGATTCTTCTCAGTTGCATAAGATTTCAACCCCATTGCCACTGCAGCCCTAAATCAACTTGGGTGCAAATTATTTGTTTGAAAGGTCACAAAATGTGTGAAATGTTTTCAGCCTGTGTGCACCAGCAAGTGGTTTAACTTGTAAATAATTTCCTTCCGGTATATAAAGACTTTCAAGCTGCAACTCATATATGATCCAACAAGGCAACCATGCAGACAAAGGAGCTTTTCCAAGTGTTACGTCTGGAGCAAGCCCAACACTGCATATCACCCAGTCAACACCATCCCAACTGTCAAGCATGGTGGTGGCAGCATCATGTTATAGGGATGCTTCTCTTCAACAAAGACTGGGAAGCTTATCAGGATAGAGGGGAGAATGGATGGTGCAAAGTACAGGCGAATCCTTGAGGGAAACCTGTTTGAGTCAGCCAAGACTCTGAATGGGAGGAAATTCACATTTCAGCAGGACAATGACCCGAAGCACAAAGCCAAAGCCACACTGGAGTGTTTGAACAAGAAGAGAATTAATGTTGTGGCCAAATCAAAGTCCTGACTTGAATCCAATCGAAAATTTATGGCGAGACTTGAAGATTGCAGTCCATCGATGATCCCCAACAAACTTATCAGAAGCAATTTTCTGTGAATAGACAAAAATGTCACCATCCTACTGTGCAAAGCTAGTAGAGACCTATCCAAAAAGACTCATAGCAGTAATTGCTGCAAAAGGTGCTTCTACCAAGTACTGACTTAAGGGGCTGAATACTTATGCAACCAGTAAATTTCATTTTGTACATTTTCTTTGCAGGTTTTGCTGACATTTAACCTCCTCCTCATATAACAGTGTTCAGTTTAACCACTACAGCTTTTTTTTGTGTGTTTTCCCTGCAGATATCAAAGCATCCACATTGCAGGGTTAATGTCACAGGACAGGGTCACAAAATTGTTGGTTGCTTTCATCTTCAAAAAAAAATGGTTACTGTACTGCAGAGCTCGCAAAAAAACTCCCCACACAGCCAGAAGCCATTTACTCACAAAACTGAAAGAATTTTGTTGCAGATCAAGGAAAAGAAGACCTGCAAAAATATTAACTGTGGCAGATTTACACACTGTTAACTCATACAACAGGATGTCTGAATTAGAGATGGAGACATTTTGTGCTCAAAATCTTTTGATTTGGTGTGTGTGTGTGTGTGTGTGTGTGTGTGTGTGTGTGTGTGTGTGTGTAATATATATATATATATATATATATATATATATATATATATATATATATATGTATTTGTATATGTGTATATATATGTATGTATATGTGTATATATATGTATGTATATACTGTGATATGTATGTATAATATAGTATATACATACATATATGTATGTTGTGTCACAAAATATATATAATATGTATATATAATTATATAATATATATATAGATATTATACCACAACCACACAATATATTATGTATGTGATGTACATATATATATATACATACATTATGTATAATATATATATACATATATACATATGTGTATATATATATAATATATATATATACATATTATGTATATATATATATATATATATATATATACATACACACACACACACACACACACACATATATATATTATATATATATATATATATATGTGTGTGTGTGTGTGTGTGTATATATATAGACCATCAACACAGGAAGTGACAAGGTACCAGAAAGCTGGGCTTTACATGTTTGAACTACTGCTTTAAGGTTAGAGTGGCACGGTACTTTAACATCCCCACAGAAGGAGCTTCATCACAATAAGGGAGGGCGGTTATAATGTTGCTAATGACAGTATTGCAAGAGACACAAATGTTGCTATTTGGTTACCACTTCATTAAATTTGCTTTAAATTTTTTTTTTTTTTCAAAACATGATTTTAGTTTAAAAGCTATGGGCCCCAAAGGCATTTTTGTTCTGAGAGGAATACCAATTGCAATAAAACTAACAAGAAACAACATGGCTGCAACAGGAAGCAGCAATTCAGTTTTGAAAAATGTTTTTTTTCTTCTCTGAAGAGAGTGAGGGTGAAAAGGCTTTTTTTTTTTCTGGCCCACAGCTGACTTTCTGCCAAAATTTTTCCCTCAATTGCTATGTGGAATTTGCATGTTATTCCCATGTCTGCGTGGGTTTTTGACTGGTACTCCGGTCTCCTCCCACAGTCCAAAGACATGCTGTTCTGGTTGATTGGTCATTCTAAATTGCCGTGTGTGGTGCCCTGCAATGGACTGGTGTCCCGTCCAGGCTGTAGTCCTGCCTTGCGTCCTGTGTGTTTCGGGTTAGGCTCCGACTCACTGAGACACTGTTAAAGGATTAAGCGGTTAATGATCATGGATGGATGGATGGATTTTTTCCTCAGTTGAACAGAAATCTATAAGTTGATACTTGTCTACAACTTCTCTCTCTAACACTGTACTTGCAAGTTGGCTAGGCAGTGGTTCTATGGGGGAAGAAAACCAGTCTCACTGGGCTAACGTTTCAAGACGTCCTCCATGAATAACACAGAACTGGAGAATGTAGCAAACAGATACGGGGAGTTTCACTTCAGTGTCAAACTGGAACTAATTGTGAGAAACAGCTTCTTTTAATTTAATGAAGAATGCTCAATGCTTCTGAGCGAGTGAGGGCCAGCTGGGGTTTGTGTGTACGTGGAAAATATAGCACGTGTGTCATAACATGATACCATTGAATGCAATTATGACATCACAATGAAGGACAACACAGATCTGGATCCACCAGAAGCAGCTCCTTGTTCTCTGAGTGTATTCGGTATCATCTTGGTGGTGTGGAGTGTTTTCATTAAAAAAATTATTTTGTGTTTTTTCGTAAATTGTTTTGTATTGTATTTTTAGTGATCTAGCCTTTCTGTAATAGTTGTATATTCCATTGAGGATTGATAGTTGGCCAGTTTATCTCATTAATTGTATTGTAATTGCTTGAAGGGGTGTTATTTTAAGGTTTCTAACTGATCTTTTTCAACTTAGGCACTTTATAAGTGACAGATTAACGCAAATTCATAAGGTCTGTAAGTAAGCACGACTCGTGTGCAGCAGTTATGAAATTACTGCACACCCTGGGAGCGTTGTGTGGCACAGGGCAATACCAAGTTTACCCATGGCATTTAATAAAGTTACATACAACTTCCTGTAACCAGGAGCCACTATTTATCTTCCTCGGTATAGCTCAAAACTGGGAGGAGGGTAGGCATTCGGGTATCGCAGTCCCTGTTTATGGAATTCTCTGCCAAAACATATAGGGGACTTGGCGTCGGTGCCAATTATTAAAACTGGATTAAAAACCTATTTGTTTAACAAAGCACTTATTTTCTTATTTATTATGTGTACAGCGCTTTGAGGTATTTCATAGAAGACGCTTTATCAATCCCTATTGTATTGTACTGTAATGTGCTGACATCATTCTGTTCAATACACGTCAACTCATACACACTTTTGTTTGTAGATCTGGGGAAGTGTTTATTAGATTATGCTGAAACCTGATTAAGATGTACTTTAGCGCTGGTTATTGAGTGTCAGAGTCTGGAGGGATTTTACATTTTACGTAGTGGACCTACTGTAGGTCTTGGAGATTTACTTTTTAGTAGAACCTCAGTGTATTTCGGGGGGCTGGAGCCAGAACTCCTCCCCTGAGTCATCCCGCTAAAATATCTGTCAGTCACCCTTTAATTACCTGTCAGTTGCCCTATTTAAACCGTAGCCAGCTTCCTAATTCTCATCTTGCTTTTCAGTTTCCTCCATCCTCCCTTCCTCCACTTTGCTGCATCACCTTTGCAACGGTCCCCTCGGAGGGCAAGTGAAACTCACTTCCCGACCTTAGAGACCGACTACGTCGAATCGCCCTCCGAGAGGAAGGATCCTGCTGGCTAGAGGGGACCCCCAGCCAAATAACTTTTTAAAATTATATTTTGTTTTCCATTCTCCAGCTAATCTATTCATTTGCACCCGTGCCAGTCTCCCCCTTCAGAGATCAAGCTGCTCCCAACTTTCAAGCTAGTTATTTGTCTCACTTATCAAAGGTGGCTCTTACAGCTGGGGGGTAGACCCCTGGCCCTCTTTATGTGTTTATTTCTTATCCTCTTTTCCAGCGCTTTTGTTCTCCCTGTGTAGATCACGAGGCTCTCCATGTGGCCTTGAAGTGACAGCTCTCCTGTCTTGACTAGAATACTCAGTAAGCCAGGGAGACCTTGGTTCGTCCTCCTATCCTTCCTTAGTTTCTCCTTGGAAGTCCTCGCTTCCCCGCATTGGAGGTCGATCGGCCGCACCTCAGTGAGGGCGCTTCTCCAAGTAGCAAGGGGAAACCCCTATTCTGTTTACAAGTCACAAGCACTTTGTCTTTATTCTAGTAGCCCCTTACACGGGCCTGGCTCCTGCCTCGTGTTGCTGAGGCCACAAATTTTGTATTAACAGCCGTAACGGGGGATGCGTGTCGCATAATTGTTTTTATTTTTTTATTGTGGATATCCGATTAGCAAGTTGGCATCCTTGAGATCCATTGTCTCAGACTCGCTGGGTAAACTAACAAGTCTGAAAATGTGTTTCTCTCTCTCTCTCTATCTACAGGAGTGTTAGATTGGCAAGGAGTGTCTGCTCCAGTCATTGACAGATTACAAAGCTTCCATCTACAGTCATGTCACACACAGAGAAGCTGGCAGTTTTAAAATAGTAATTTGAAGCACTGGGAAGTCCCAAAAATATCAACATAATCAAATAGACAGTCTCGGCCTAACAGGATAATTAAAAGATGTACAGGCATCCCACATATGCTTTAAGCGTCTGTTGTCTACAGTCACCGATGATTAGGAATGTGTTTCTGTACTCTGAAACTCAGTATTTACCCTATCTGGCAATGATTAGCTTTCAGAGTAGGTCACCACAGATGTGTAGCCCCAAAGGAGCCCTCAAAGAGATAGGATGGTCTCTCTTGAATGGTGATTGCACAGTTGCATTCAAACATTGTATTGTCTTGTTGATTCTATTATAACTTGTGCTTAAGGAAAATAGTGTATCCAGCCGCTCTAGTGTATCATCTAATAAAATATATTTGTTGAAATCTACAACAGAGTTTGGAATTGCAATAATTTCTACTCATGGATGTACGATGTAGAGAAGACCTAACAAACTTTAATTTATGAATTCTACACTGACTATTTAATAATTCACTCTGTAGGCTGAGTGGAGCTGCGTTAATGAAAGGTGTAGTAGCTGGTGCTGTGAGCTCCCCCCCCCCCCCCCCCCCCCCCCACTGTGTGAGAGCAGCTGCAGCTCCATCAGCAGGTATTGATTTCAAACCACTCTGAAAGAAAGGGTAGCAGAGCTTGAAATGCATTCACCTTGGGAACGCTATTAAAGGAACCACCAGAAATCACAACGAGCAGCTGTCCCTCAAAGGGTTGGAATTATGCGTCTGGTGGGAAGTGACCTAGCAAACCCTCCATGACAGACGCTTTGTGTTTTCGGCGGTCTTAGTAAAAGGATGCTATGCAAATGTGTCCATCAGAAAGACAGCATCGCGCCAGAAATCAGTTGAAGTGTTGCAGGACTATGGGCATTATCAAGGTCGGTACTACTAGGCTTGGGGGGGATTCAAAATTAATTTGATTCGAAAATGCATCCATGTAAAATTAGAAGCTTTATTTTCCTTTATCAAAAGTACCAACTAGCAATGAACAGCGGCTCCCGAGTGGCGCATACAGTAAGGGTGCTCCGTGTGGAGTTCAGGATACGCCTTCTAGGCTGGAGATCACAGGTTCAAATCCAGACTGTGTCATTGCCAACCACAACTGGTGGTTCCTAGGAAGTGGTACACAATTGACCGAGGAGGGCTTAAGTCGACAGGGCAATCCGTGGTTCACCGTGAACCAGCGACCCCTGTGGTTGATAGGGCGCCTGCGCGTCTGCGGTGGAGCCATCCAGATCTGTGTTGTCCTCCAGCACTATAGATCTGGTGGCTTTGCTGTGGATCCGCAGTGCAAAAAGTGATGGATTGGCAGGAATGCGTTTTGGAGGAAGCGTGTTTCAGCCTTCGTTTCCCGGAGTTGCCAGGGGGCAGCTGTGAACCTGGATTGATCATTCCAGATTGGGTTGAAAGCTGGGGTTAAAACCACTGTCGACGACTAAATTTGTTACAAAAATAAATAAATAACTCAAAACCATCTTTTGTCTGTGACCTGTAAAAAAAAATAAATAAAAAAAAAAAAAAAAAATAATAATGTTGCTACAAGTTTAACCTCAGTTCATGTATCCCTGTATAAATAATAAGACTATGCTAGCAGTGCTAGCACATACCCAGTTTAAAAATATGTTTTTAAAAAAAACCAACACAATTAATATAAGAACAGTAATAAATGAAGGTACATTTTGCAATTAGGAATTTCATTAAATAGTCACTGAGATGTAGTGTAGATCGTTACTGGATGCAGGTAGGTAGCATTGTTTGTTTTGTTGTGCTGATAAGAAGTGAATATTGTCTGCAGGTGTGATGAATAGCATGTTAATGCACTGTAGGTTCAGTCGTAGAACCCTGCGGTCTTATTCCAGAACACACTGTGCCGTTCTTTCCATCTGTGCTGTCTTATTCCAGAACACACTGCTGTTCTTTCCACCTGTGCAGTCTTATTCCAGAACACATTGCAATTCTTTCTGTCTGTGCGGT
The DNA here is from genome assembly GCF_017654505.1 of Polyodon spathula. Lineage (NCBI taxonomy): Eukaryota > Metazoa > Chordata > Actinopteri > Acipenseriformes > Polyodontidae > Polyodon > Polyodon spathula. Next base: position 34,579,972 of record NC_054540.1, on the reverse strand, counting down.
CTTATTCCAGAACACACTGCTGTTCTTTCCACCTGTGCAGTCTTATTCCAGAACACATTGCAATTCTTTCTGTCTGTGCGGTCTTATTCCAGAACACACTGCTGTTCTTTCCATCTGCTCGAAATCCTAATGGGTGTTTTAATTTTACTGGCATTCTATCAACTCCTATTCAATGTGGATTTCTTTAGATTTGCTTTAAAACTAGGACGAAACATAAACACTTACATTTAGGACATTCTTCTTGCCTAGTTAAAGAAAAATCACATTAAGTAGTGGCTCTTTTTTTTTATTGATCCTTCATTCTGTGTGGTTTTTATTGCAATTGGTCAAATACAGTGTGTTCTTATTTTTTATTGCTTTGTTTTAGAGCTGGTCTTCAGTTTCTGTATGTAATACAGGCTAGATCAGCCACTGTGTCTTTTTATATTGGTAAACAACAGCACCATCTTTATCTAGTTTATTTTGGTATGCATTTAATCCACCAGACATTATAGTTCCATATAATAATCAGAGCTTCTGTTTTTCCAGTTTTTTTTTCTCTTCGCGAGAAGTCTAGTACTTTAATTAAACCCTGTTGATTTTGATATATATATTTTCACTTGCAAGATTTATTTTAAAACCAGAGAACCTACTAATATCACCCCTAACTACAAAACTCTCAACAGTGCTAAACTAGGAAATACTATATAGATCAATGACAGATGGTTTGACAAGAAATTGTTTTCCATGTCTTCAATGTTTCTTTTAGTACGTCTCAAAAGAAACAAGAAAATGTAATATTAAATGATGTACTCGAGATACCGCACGTTTTAGATGGATCAGATCAGTGTCAGTATGTGCACGTTTGTTTACCAGAGACGAGGTTAAGGATAAATGTAAAATACAAACCTGTTCCTTGTTTTAGGGACCTGTTTCTTATTTTACGGAACTGTTCCTCATTTGAACAATGGTTTTAATGTTCCTCTATGTCTGGATTTTGTTTTCAGATCTTGCCAGACAGGCTGACCGAAGTAGCGCTTTCATGGGGAATCTGTGTAGAGTTTGTGTTTGTTTTTCTCTATTCAGATCACAGAGAAAGCGCTTGACTCCTCATCTCTGTGGCTTGTACTGTAGCAGTCTGTTTAATACAGTATGTGAAGTTAGGATCCTGTCTCGGGTTGACTGGGAGTCTACTTTCAGCAGACCTTGTCTTGTTTGGACCCTGCCTCGTCCACTTAATTAAAGGCCCAGATGTAGGCCTCTTTATAACAGCTGGGATTGCAGAGCGGGTTGGGGTCAGTTCCTTTTTTTTTTTTTTTTTTTTTAATTCCAATTCCAATTGCCTTTTAATTGATTTAAATTCCTTCAAAGGAATTGTAAATGAATTGGAATTAAAGAAAAAAAGGAATAAACCCCAAGTCATAACAAAATTCAGGACTGAAGCATGTTGTTGGGTGCTTTCCAGAATTACAGCCGGGAAGGTAAGGACTTGTGTGTAGACCTGAATGCGGTGCATGTTAAAACTAAATATACTCAAATCACAGATTAGCGCCTGGCTAAAGTTAGGGATTCTGTTAAGTTTAGTTGGAGCTCCAAAACATGAGCTAGGATTTAGTTTTGTTTTGTATTGTTTTTTTAAAAGAGGCAGTGTTCTCACTGTTTAAACTTATCCTTTGTTGCCGATCGGCCTCTATCCACCAAGGACGTGTTAGGAGCCCAGAACTGTGTTCAAAGTTATATTGTAAATAAAGAAGCTTTGACACAATTTGTAATTATGACAACATAATGTTTACATTGTTAATGTATAATTTGTATTACCCTGCTTTTAGCAAACAATATGGAATGCTGAATTGAAATTGCAAGCCCTTTTCTAAGTGTCTCGTTTGAAATGTGTAATAAACTAAGGGTTGAAATGATTGTAATAGGCCATTCTTTTTTTTTTTTTATTTGTCGTGACTCGCTGTGGGTTTGTTAACTAATCCAGTTTTCCTCGGATTTATAGCATTAACTGTGGATTTATGAATCAACAGTACATTAGACCCGCACTCCCCATCTCTTCGATTAGTTGAATTAATCAATCAAAAGATCAAATGGTGATGTCTCAGAATTGTTTTAATTGTAGAAAGTGAATCGATGGGTTATGGATGTTAAAGATCACTTTTGATGAAATCTGATTGGCTGAGCCACCGCAAAGTACTGTAGTCCAATCGGAATCTCCACACATCTGCAGGTCATAATAGAGAGTGACACTTTAAGCCTTGTCAAAAATGGAACAAGCAGCTTTTGATTTTAAACAGTACAACTCCCTCCTAACGCCCCAAACCATTAAAAGACCATCCTGCATTCTCCTCAGTGCCTTTGGCGGCAGTAATAAAGGACTCCCACTGTGCTGGGTTAGGTCAAACCCCAGCGAGCGGGTCGCAGGTCACTGCAGTACAGTGATTGGAGGCGGGTGCCTGATTGTTTGGTTGTTTCAATTTGCAGGAGTCTCCTGCAGTGCAGTTAATGTGCTTGCATTCTGCTCCAGACGTGATTTGTGTCAGTGGCTAGGCTTCTCGATTGCCAGTGCTGGAGAGCTGCCAAACTGTCATTCCCTAATAAGAGGTTTCATTATCGAGGTTTGTTAGGATTGTAACCATGTAGAATCTCCTTTATAGAGCTGTCCCAGTGTTTTTACATATTTTTTTCTTTACCTTTTTAATAGGCAATTCACATGGATAAGTGTTTGTTTGTCATTAATTAGAGGATCTTTAGTTCATGTGAAATATACGATATGCCATGCTGGTCCCTATACAACAAATTATTTACTGTTTCAAGTGAAACGCTTAAACGGTAAATACATTTTTTAAATTGTGGTGCTCCCCCTTTTATAAGGCTTTGAGATCTGAATGCCATTACGCGAGCATGAGAATACTTGTTATGTAAGGCTTAAAAATTAAGGTAAACATTTAAATAACTACTTTCTTACTCAATGAGGATGAGACCAGGCCATGTTACAAATCTTAACAACGTTTACCATTTATCAGTTCCAAATACCAAACTTTACATTCTACAGTGAACACTATTGTTTAGCTACAATATGTGCTACTAGTATTAAGAGAGATTAGGCAGTTGATCAAGATACCTTCCCTTGGAGAGAGCCTCAGACATCGATCTGATGGTATTAGGAGCCTCTCTCCTCTGTATCTGCCTCTATGCCTGGTATTTATACTCTAATTGGTTAATATGTGACTACAGTTGGACTAGTTGTAGTTATAGTTGTCAGCAGTAGAATTAGTTATTCAGTTGTTAGGGTGCAACCAACCACAAACTACTCTATTTTACAAGGTAACTGGTTAATTGTTTACCATAGTTCTCATTTCTCTTACTTTCTTGCACATACTTTCATTCAAAAGTATAAGCCTAAGGCCAAGTTGGTTGTTGCCATAGCAACTCTATTTATGCCAATGTCAATCTTCGCAAACTGGTTTTCTGCCATTTGCACTATAATCATTTATATTTCACTACAGTTATAAGGTGGAACACAAATAGCACCCAGACCAGAGTGTTAAAGGGGGAGCACAGAATAGCGTTAAAAGTTTAAAAGTTTGTAGTGCTGCGCAAACCGATTGTTCTGTTATTCAGCGCAAGCTCTCCACAGGTGAGGGTCGTTGGTGTTGATCGGGCTAATTTACCATTCAAAGTGAAAGAAGTGAAGAAAGCTGCGTGGATTTGTGTGAATTGATGTTCTCCACAGTCTTAAGAAACTCAGCAATCATCACAAATTTGCCAGATCAACACCAGTGACCTATCCCTGATTGTCAGCACCCGATCCGTGTGGAGAGCCTTATCCGAATAATCAAATAATGTGTTCATGTAACAGCACTTGTCTGTATGGAGGCTTGTACGTCCCTGACGGCGTCAGCTACCAGATTGTAACGCTCTTTAATCAGGCTACTATTGCTTAAACAGTAGGACTATAACTGAAGTGACAGTGTGACATGTAGCTGTACATATACCTACTACTGTACAGATGGATAACTACCTCAGTAACTTTCTACTACTCTCTTTCATTGGATTACTGAGTCATCATATGCTATCCATCTAAGATTTGAGCCACTCTGATTGCAAACATCCTCTTCTTTTGCTGTGTGTTCACTGCAGTGGTGAGGGGATGTAAGTCACTGACTAGCCTATATGTTGACCTCCCCTCAGATTCTAAAATGCCACCTTACTGACTGCAAATGTCTTGGCCCATCATTTCCGGAGCTGACCCAATACCAGCCTCTGCCTTTAGAGTAGGGTTTCCTGTACCCAGAGCTATATTTCAAACAGCTCTGGTTCTCTTTGAAGAGCTGTGACCTTCATGTCATCATCCCTTTACTGCAGACAACAGATAACTGAGTCAGTGTTTCTACTAAAGTTACTGAATGTACACTTAATAGGACCTGTCTGTCTGATTGGATTTGGCATCACTCTGGTAATCAATGTTTGGGATGAATTTGAACAACACATTCGTCAGCACAGTCTTCTACATACCTCTCTGCACCAATTGCATGAAATTATTAATGAATGACTGGATTAAGATCCCTCGAGGCACCTTCCAACACTTTGTGGAGTCTATGCCATGTTGTATCAAGGCTATGATCAGTATAATCCTTGACCCTCCTGGATATTAGGTACACCTCCTAATAAAGTGGGCAGACAGGTTATTGGCAAGAAAGAAAAAAAAAACACACACACACATTCTTATCTGGAGAGCTTATGTTTCTTTCTGAAAATGGCGTTCATGATTTAACTAAATTTATTCATACTGGATCTTTTTACAGAAGTTTTGGTAACGCTTTAGCACTCCTTTAACCAGCATTTTAAATTGGAGAACGTCAAGTTAGAAATATTCCATTGCATAACATTTAGTACATTGTGTATGTATGCTTGATTTGGTGCAAAACGAATGCTTGATCCCTTTATAGACCAGTGGCTGTTTATCATTATGTGCTGTAGGCAAGTGTGGCAGAGATGGCTGCAGGGGTGATGTCAGACCAGGGAAATAAAACCAAAACACAGGTAGAACGGGGTGAAACGGAGGAGCTACAGCGCTCAATGCTTTTATTAATTTAAAAAAATTAAGATTTAAACAAAACACATAATAAAGGGCACCCTGGCCAAAGTAAAACAAACACAAACTATAATTATACGTTTACAAAAACGAGTACCTTTTGGATCTCTCACTGGTAGCATTTGCTCTCGTTCTCAACTCCTCTAAACTCTCTCCTTCCCAGTGAGCCTGGAGTGGGTCTTTTATATTCTGTGGCTGGAGCCTTAATTACCCATTAATAAAATAATTACCGTAAGGCTCCAGCCACATTCCCATGAGATTTCTCAGGATAGGGATTTAACCCCAGCTACACTTTATGAGACCAGCTTTTTCAACGGTTTAAAATAACAATGATGGACGGCTCCCTTCTGCCCACATTTAAACATAATAATAATAATAATACCAATGAAAATATATACATAAATAAATTAATATACACAAGGGGTGGGCACCCTGTCATAGCAAGTTATCTGTCTTTCTGTAAAAACAAGTAGCTGGAAATACAAAAGTTTTGTACCCTTATCCTTAGCGCATCAATAACCACAATCCCCTCAAACTGCTTGAATCCCTTCCAGTGTTTTTACAGTCCTGGAAAAGCCCTTGCGGGCAGTGCAGGCTGGTGGTCTCTGATCCTCAGATAGAGCATGTGCACAGGCACATGTTGGATATCTCGGGCTGTGAAATATGTTTACTGTCAGACCATGTGGGTAACAGCACAATGCTGGATTTTGTTTGTGCGGTTCTGAAGCAGACATTGTACAATAAAGTACCAAACATGTCTCCCACTTGGAACATCTATTGTGTGCAGCACCTACCATAAATGTGTTTCTCCTGCGTGTTCGGTTGCTCTTTCAAAATTCAAGTTACAGGAGGTTGTATTTTATTTTTTATTTTTTTAATAGGTTTTACGTCTATGGCTGTTACTGATATTGTGCTGATCACTTTGGAGGTCTTTGGATTGATCAATGGAGTCAGTGAAATTTTCACTGTTGTAGTGTTTGTAAAAATATGATGCAGCGACTGGGCGAAAAATATATATCTTATATGACCTTAATAGCTCCCAGCTCATTGCTTGAATGGAACAGGTGAGCCCTGTCCAGTGTTAAAGGTCTCTGAGATTTGGGTCGCTAGCACATGTCTGTGGCTTGTCTGTGATGGAAACGTTGATCAATTGAGGGTCAGTCTGGGTTCACAGGCGCTTCCCTTCCCCTGTCTGAAGTCACAGAGAGCTTTTTGTTTTTGCTTGTTGCTAAATAGTTGCCCACAACCCTCACCCAGGTTCTGTAGGTCTAGTGGAGCACATGAAATATCATGTTTCCAAATACATTGCAGTCTATATGATCTGAGCAGTCAGTGGTTCAATGCATAAACCTTAATTTGCAAAACCAATCACTAGCTAGAAATCATGTATAAGTAGGTTAACCCTTATAAAAACCTCCTTGCGATAAAGCAAAGATTAGGTAAGCATTGTTAAGCCAAAAGAGGTATGGTAAAGCATATAAAAAAGCATTGTAAATTGTGGCAAATACATAATTTAACCATGGGGAAAAATATGGGAAAACTGCAATATTACTGTGCCGATTCAGGGATTGATTAGGCTCCCACTGCATAGCACTTGGATTTCACTGTGAGTTTAATAAGAAACACTTGTGCTTGTTACTGTGGCAAAGTGCCCGCCCCTGTGTGTATTTTGTGTTGTGTGTTAATGTTGGTGTATAGTAATTGGTACACGGGATATAAAAGGATCTGTGTAACACGAGTGTTTAAAATGTATATTTGTATTTAGGCACGAGGATTGCACACTTCACGTGCAAGTAAAAAGTAATAATTGGTGAGCATGGGGAATTGCACTTTATTAATTCATGTGCTGTTCCGCGACTCCAATTGAATGATTGATTAGCAATCGAGTCTAGGTACAGCTGCATAAAAGCCTGTTTTCACCCACTCGGGGTTGTGTGTTTGGTGAGTGGAGAACGGGATTGGAGATGGAGGTAATAATAACATAAAGTAAAATAGAAGCTCACCATGTTTGTCTGTGTAGTCTGTTTTGTTTGTCTCTTTTGTTTTGGTGAATGTGCCGTGTCCTGTGTTTTTGTTTGTTACAACCTTTTTATTTACTGTTCTGTTAATTCATTAAATGCTGAGCGCAAGCAAGCACTCAGCTCCACCCAACTCCACCTCTCTGTCGTTTATTTCCTATTTCTGGTCTGACGTCCCCCACTCCGGCTGTCTTTGTGTCAGTTAACTATTCACTGGCTAATCAAGTTTGTAGTAAAACCTGGAATGGGTGAAACTGTTATACAATGGGATTCTTATTTCAGTCCCTGAGATTTACTGTCATAACAGACCATGTCCTAGATGCACATACTCATGAAATTGTGCTAAGGTCCATCACAACTGGATGACTGGTTAACTGGATGGGACATCCATCCATACAAGTAACTCCACTATTTCATGTAGACAAGGTAAAAGTTAACTTGACTGTGTGAAGTCCTGCTTCATCAGCAGTATGGATTTTTTTTGGTATGGTTGCAAGTGACAAGCAACAAAGCCCTTTTTAAATGCCACGTGTCTGAAGTGAAGCCGAGGAAGAAGCTGACGAGCCGTGGCCTTTTGCGAAAAGGGTTTAGGCAAGAAAGAGGTTTTTACCAAATTCATTATCAGTGATCTGCCTGATGAGTTTAAAGCAGAGACGTATTGATTTGGCTGGAAGAAACAGGTTTAAAACATTAGCTGCACATCAAAATAGTGTGTGGCTACGAGTAACGAAAGCAGAATCATCTCGGGTCAAGTTGAACCAAACGCATACCTACACTTTACTATGTCTAAACAGTTAATACTGGCCCTCCACATGACTTCTGCTCAGACCTGATATACAAAACTGAAAGGATGGGCTCTATTGCTTTTCTTCTAATAGTCCTAACAATTCTTTGGAGCTTTTTATTCCAAAAAAAAGAAACAATCCGAGAATATTAAAGCACAAAGAAACATGCTCACCTTGCATTTGGATTCAATGTTTACGCCCACTCGTCACTTGATTGGTCAGTGTTGTGACGTACACACCCACTAGTCACTTGAGTGGTCAGTGCTGTGCTGTACTCCCACCCATCCAGCTTTGGGAAAGGGTCCAAAAAAAATTCACGTCCAGCTCGGATTGGCTGCCAGTGCGGATCGGCTAAATTACCATGGAAACACAGAATCAGGGGCAGCAGGGTTTTCAACCTGGGTTGAGTGCTCATGGAAACGAGATACGACCTTCATTGGGCATTATATATTGGGTAGAAAACTGGGGTTAAGTCAGTGAAAAGGAAAACAACTGAAAATAATAATCCAAGCATTTGTCAGTGGCATAGCGTACGTGTTCCAAGTTGCAGTGTGTTCTGTTTGGATATTGTGGACCCCGATCCTGTTGAATATTCCTGAGCATCTTCACAGAAAACCAGATAAGTGCAAGCATGTCTGCTGTCCTGCAAGAGTGTTTGCTTTCAGCGCCTGAGGAAGCAGACAGGGAATTGCAGTGTGTTGTCCTGGCTCAGTCACACTTCTTTTATGGGATCACATTTTGTGGATCAGCAGCCAGGCACAAAGGACTGGAGGAATGCTAGGACCTCATTTCACTTCTTCCACATCCATCCCACAAAGTGTGCGTCACATGTGCATTGTCCTGCAGGCACAATGTCCAAAGTTATACCCAGAAAAGAACTTTTTTTTTATTATTTAAAATTAAATAAAATTATTAAGAGCAGATTGCTCTTTGGTATTTATTTGTTTGCTTATTAATTATTGTATTTATATATTTAATTAAAATACATTTAAATTAAATTTAAAAGGGGGGGGTCTAATTTTTATAGCAGGGTAGCTTTGTTCTTTATAGCTGTGGACTGGGAGGCAGTATAGCATAGTGGCTAGAGCGGAGGGACTGGAAGGGAGGCAGTGTGGTCTAGTGGTTAAAGTTGAAGGACTAGAAGGGATGGAGTGTGACCTAGTAGTTCTAGCTTAGGGAGGAAAGTGTGACCTAATTGTTAGAGCTGAGGGACTGGGAGGGAGGGAGGCAGTGTGGCCTTGTTGTTAGAGCTGAGGGACTGGGAGGGAGGGAGTGTGTCCTACTTGTTAGAGCTGAGAGACTAGGGGGAAGGAGGCAGTGTGTCCTAGTTGTTAGAGCTGAAGGATTGAAATGAGTGCCCAGCACACTACTGTTGTGTACACTTCCATTCACTCTCAGTTTCTCACTTTCAGACTGTGCTTTCCAGGGAGGGCTGATTTGATAAATGCAAACCATGTAGAAAAACTCATTATCCAGGCAGTTTGTAAGCTGATTGGACAGGATTAATTAGGTCACCCTCACAGGAAAGACTGAAGACGTTAATGTAATGTAGCTCTGTAATGTATCATCGATAGCACTGTTAGAGGATAACAGGATCTTAATGGGATTTTAAAAGTGTTCTATAAAGAAGTTTTTTTTTCTAGATTCATTTTAGAGTAGAAGTAGATTTCTTTAGTTATTGAGTGTCCTGTTTATTTCTTTATCCAACACCTGCCCTGCCTGACTTACTGAATCAGAAAGACCTGTAGCTACCTTATTACTGTAGGAGTCCCTCCGATTCGTTATTTTATGTTAGAATTGAAAATGATTTTGACTCCTGCAGTAAATCAGATTGCGTCTCATCTTTCTGATTCGCTGGGGTTCACATCCAAGTGGCTGGCTATCCTTGGAGATCCCTGGCTGACCTAGTCAGGGACAGCATGTAGAGAAATGAGATGATAATGGATACCAATGGAGGGAGAGAGTGTGAACTATGTATGGAAGGTAAAAATGTCAAGTGGAAATGCCTGAGTGTTGAAAGACATGGTTTCCACACATGTATTATATCAAGCTTTGGCAAGAGAGTATACATGTACTGATGAGCACATGTACTGATGGGTGATGAGCATATGACCTGGTTTATTGCCAATTTCATAGGAACAGATGAAAGGGGATAGTGAAGGGGCCCCATCTTATTTTAAGCGATATTTTTTCAGTATACACAGACTGATGGTTATAGACACCACCCAACCTCCAGATCCCCTATCCACTACCTGAACAAGTCATATACAGACCACTCCTAGCAGAAACAGGGAACTTGGCCATTATCTTAAATCTGCTGCTTGATGGTGGTGACCGCCTTACATAACTCAATGAAACAGAGGTTTAATTCATGTCAGTTCGAGCTTTGGAGTCAAATGAGTGTAATCTGGTGGAGTTTCAATCATGAATCATTGGAGTCTTAACTATGCTGTATTGATAATCATTGATAATAACAATAACAGAATGAGTGTTGTAATTATAAGAGATTGGACTACAACTATTCTAGCATTTAATGCATCTGCTCTCAAACAAACACAATGTTATGCCACTTAGTACCAGATCCACAGCAGCCAGTTTCATGATGTTTCAGTCAAGCACTTGAGTCAGATCAAGACCAATGCATTACTCTCCACAGCTGAGTGAGTTTATAAGGGCTATGCTACGAGTATTCTTTTAATTTGACAAGCCTGTGCTAAGGTTCTTTCACCCATGTTCAGGAGCTGCACTTCAGTTCTAGTGCTGTATATCTGTGCAACACAGGCTAGATCATCCATTTCCATTTGGTTTTGCTGGCAGTGCAGGACAGACACTAGCTGATCTAGCTGACGAAACACATGTCTATGGCAAGCAACTTGAACTGAAGAGCAGCTCTTGAACTCATATTTAAAGTCCCTGAACACAGAACATTGAATCATAAAAATAAATTGCAAAAAGAGCTACTTTGAATGATTGCAACCCTCCATAGAAAGGTCAAACAAGAAGGTTTCTGTTAATATTGCAGTATATTTCACTGGAAGGTTAATTCAATTTTAGCACAAAGAATAATGAGTATCAAGCTCTGGGGAAATACAGTAAGGAGAACCATGTCCTCACTGATGGGTCTAATTTTGTATTGACAGTGGTGGCTGGGATTTTAAGTCACTGGCATACTTGTCTTGGATCTATTGCAGGGATGGAAATAAGACTCCTATTGCATAGCAGTTTCACAATTTCCAGGTTTTACTAGGAGCTGTATAGGTGACAAGGTGAGGTGTGTATTATTAAACTCATAGCAAAACCAGGATTGGGTCAAACCACTGTGCAATTGGAGCCTTATTTCCAAACCTGTATTGAACTGAATGTACAATTAAAATGCTGAACCCTGTCAGTCTCAATCAATGACAGCCACAGCTCCTCGCTGTCTACTATGGATAGTCTGACACAATGTGTCTGGTTAGGGTACAGAAAGAAATAATTATAGTTACAAAACAAATATTGAGCAGGGTTTAGATGTCTCACTTAAATCAAGGTATTTTTTTTCTCATTTTAATAAATGATTTGTCATATATATATATATATATATATATATATATATATATATATATATATATATATATGCGCATAGATAGATTGTGGAAGATGGTTAATGGAGATTGATTACATTCAATGTATTCATTGTTAGAAGTGTAAATCTGTTTCTTTTATATTTGAAAATCTCAATTTTTGTCCTGTTTTTAAGTAGCCTTTTTACATTTACTGAATACAGCTTATTCTTGTACACATATCTAGAGTTTAAAGGTTGCTATATTGGCTACCAGTGAAGCATTTGTATTGATTTTTTAAAAGTTTCTCCTCAGTTATAAAGCTATCTATGGTTCTGGCCCTGTCTATTTGAGTTACGTATACCTTTCAAAGCAGCCCGACTTCCAAGATCTACCAGTAACTGCCTCTTGGTAATGGAGTCAATCAATATTTTTAAATCAAATCTGGAAACAGTTTTTTTTATTTGTCCTTTTAATATCCAGCAGTTTAGAGCTGTGTTAGTTTAATTCCAGTGTGTGTCTGTAAAGTGGCCTGGGCTGCTGGCACATGAAGGAGGCTCTATAAATTAGATTGATATATTATGGTATTAATTTAGACATGGGGTTCAGTGTCTTAATTACAGGAAGGAGAAATCATAGTCTTGCAATTCTCTGGATATGCAAAAAAAAGTGTGATGTTCGTAAGTCCCTTCTTCAAAAAGCGAAAAATAAAATCTCTGTTCTTTAAAACAAGCTATTCCAGCAACACAACAAGACTCCCGTTGCATAGCAGCTGGAGCCATACCGCGAGCGTCACCGCTTAATCAAGCTCCAGTTAACCGCTGTTGAAACACTGGTAAACTTGACATGTCTCAAATACAGGGGAAAACAATCTCTAAGCAGACTTGACATTTGAAAGTCCTCAAGCAGGGGTAGGGTTGCCACCTTTTTCACAGACCAAACCCGGACATATTTCTTAGTCAGCCTTGGTCTATCAAAACTGCAGTGTACTGTAATAGTTTAACACACTACCACCAGATCTTAGTATAAGTCAATAATCTTGTGGTGTACACGGTATTGTATATTTCTAGCAGTCAAACTAACGATTTCTGTTCAGTTTTCAGTAGCCTAAAATGACACGTAGATGAATGCAGTTTTCATTATTGTGCATTTAAATATATTTCATATAAATAAGGTGCACACCCTTTTATAATGCTATAGTAGGGAGCCATAGTTACAAGACCGTGCTATTTGTTTTCCACCTTATAATGATTCCAAAAAGGCTACTGTAATGGCATTATGAAGCAAATGGGAGCCACGACCCTACCATGTTATAACCGATTCCGCACTATAACGAGGCATGTTATAACGAGTGAGCACTGTATTTCTGAAAAATTAGTTATGCAGTTAAGCGTGTTACATTTAATAATAATAACAATAATAATAATGATAACCGATTTTCCAGAAATATTTATACACTTAAACGAAGATCACACTTAAGCGGGTTGGTAATTCCCAGTACTTTCATAAAATATGACATTACCGTTAACAAACCGTTATGCTACATTCATTATTTTACTGAACTTCAATATGAAATCATGGAACCATCAGTTTATAACCTATTTAAATACACAATAATAAAAACTGCATTCATCTACATGTCATTTTAGGCTACTTGAAAACTGAACAGAATTCGTTATGGACATGCCTTAACACATTGTTAATGCTGTGCTCATTTTTGCACAGCATAGTCCTTTAGTACAGTCTCTTAGCCATTTAGCTGCCACTCCCTGAAGTTGATTTTTTTTTAATTATCCCCATATAAATTTATGATACTCTTCTGTACCAGATATGTCATACATTTTTAATTGCGAGTCTGTTTTATGAAAGATGTTAAATGTTTATATACAAATAACATAGAAATACTGTATGTAATTCATGTGAGTACTGTATTTTGAAACAAACTATTGAAAATGTGTATTTTCTTAATTGGTAACATGTAAGTAAGATTTCTTAAAAGGAAAAAAGAAACTTGGTCAAATAACTTCAAAGTGTGCTCACTCATCGGGGTGCACAGTAGGGATCACAGATTCCAAGTATCTGGCACTTGTCATTATATTTTTCTAATTCCTGTGAGTGGAGGTGAGAAGTGAGCTCTGTGGTTATACATAATATATATATATATAGTATAAAATACATAACATTTTGCTGCGGAATATACAATTTTTGCATTAGCCGCCATGGTTATTATGACCGCCAGTATGGCGGGGTAGCCTGGTGAGGTCATGTCACTGCAACACCTCAATTGGATTGTTTACATGAATGTCTTCATTGTCCTCAGCATTGTTCAGATGCTGGGGGCAAAGTAGAAATGTACAGATCAGTGCTAAACAGTACATTTCTAATAAGATAGTGGAAATCCTTTACGCAACTGCTGTATGTCAAAGAAAATATTAAAGGAACATTGGTGTTTCTTATGCGTTTCATTTAAAACTGGACATTCGTGCGTCCGGGCTTGTTAATTCCTGCCATCCTGACACAGATGCCAATTCCCGGACTGTGCAGGTCAAACTTGGACAGGTGTCAACCCTAGTCGACTACCCAACAAAGAAGAGCCATTTTAATTGTTTCTTAAGTGAAATATTATTATATCGTGCTCCATACTTTTTGAAAAATAGAGAAATTAACCCTTTGTGTGCCTCTCTCATGCTCGCAGCCCCATCTGTACCTATAGAAATAATGTTGTTTATGTTGTTTTCTTTTTTCAAGCATTTGGTGACAGCAGATACAATATCTTCTCTGCAAGTTTGTCCTTTTAGAGTAGCAAAAATCTGATTTGCTCTTCTTGTGGTCCATGTCAGATTTTGCATGTACTTCTTTTATTGCTCTGAGCACTCTCTTAAACTTGGGAGATGTTTAAGGATGACAGAGATGTTGTGGACTCCTGTAGGGGATTGTTCGTGTACTGGGCTTGCAACGTAATCAGATAGCTTTTAATAATCAAGAAAAATCACACAGACTTGTTTAATTTGAAGTTTGGGTGATTTCCAGTGTAGTTGCAGGTTTATAAGCATTAATACTTCAACACAATAATACAGGTGTGCTTATTACATACTCAGCCCTTAGGCTAGATATGCAAACCGCTAAAACGCCCAATTCTAAAACATCCAATATATCACAATCCAAAGCGAAAACTTAAATCCTATACCTTATAGCAATGCATCAGTATAAATTAGGTATAAATTCAAAATTCTTCTTACCTTGCACTATATGGGAGTGTAGTTGTAGAATACAACATAAAAACAAAAGCTGTCTATAAAGGTAGACTTCTGAATACGAAAATCAGCTTTTTCAGAGATCTTCAGAGCATGGACCACGCAGCTTGTAAGAGTTGTACTTGACTGAGGTTTTACCTTGGCTTTTATTCTCAAGTTTTTTTTTTTTCTCCATTTAATGTCAGAAGACCCAATTAAATCAATTCTTTGCTCTGTTTTGACAGCTCTTATCTTTAAGTGAACAATATATCTAAAGAATACCGGTTACTCCCTTTACAAAATTAATTGAATTTGAGCTCATGGTTCACCATCTCCCACCCCTCCTTTTCACAAAAATTAGGCGTTTGTTAAAAACATCTTGTGTGTGTGTGTGTGTGTGTGTATATATATATATATATATATATGTATATATATATATATATATATATATATATATATATATATATATATATATATATATATATATATATATATATATATATATATATACACACACACACATACACACACAAGAGTTGTTTTTAATATGTAACACCAGTTCTATTTGATTATATCTTAGAGGAGCATGTTATGTGTACTTTTCAGTGTGTTGTTAATGGGTCAGTTTAACTTCATATACAAATGTGTTTTAACAATGTATTGGACAAAGACTGTAGGGGGTTTATCATAAGCGTTTGAATAAAACCACTAAGCATACAGTGGCTAGTCCATTTATTTTAATTTAAATTCAGGGTATAATGAATATGTTAAATATAATAGTCTCATGTTAACTGTACCGTGCTTGGACTAAGCCTGACCTCTCTGTTTCTAAAAATCCCTTGCGCAAGCAGGTTTGAGACACCCCGTTTACCTGCAAGGCTATTTTTTTTTTATTTTTTATTAATATGAATCTCTAATGCAAGCGCTTTTCCAAATTCACAGCACTAAGTCATTTTTGGCTGATTCAAGAGGCGCCTCAGACCGGTATCTTTTCACATAATAAAAAAGCTTACTTCCTAATTTTTAATAACTAAGCTCTCATTATTTTCTTAATATAATAAGGTACATACTACTGTCTTTTTTAATGCACCTTTTGTTAGTCATCATTCAAGGTTGGCAAATCCTGTTTTTAAGAGCCAACACCAATACCCTGCTTTGAGGTGCCAAAGACTAAGCCTTATCTTTTGAAGGTCTAATGCCCTGCCAGAATTCTACTGTGTGTCTCAGACACACCTTTAATTCTTTCACTTTTGAACTCTACAGTTTCCCTGTAAATAAATAACTATGTTAATTACTGCAGTAAAACTTAAATAAATGCAGCACTGTGGCCTTATAGTTTTAATTGTAACTATTTGCAACAGTTGCTTTTTCTTTTGTAATACAAAAGCCTCCGTATTTTTGGCTCACAAACATCATCCCAATTAAAGTCACTACCTTTCTGATTAGAACTGATACTGTAGACAACTTTTCTAATTTAAATGAAATGCTTGGTTCGGCTGCCAAGTTTTCATTAATTTCTGTAATATAATGAAGAGAACGGACATTACCCCATGTACTCCCATATTCTGGTACCAAAAGGTATTTTGGTAGATAATTTTGCTCATTGTAGAAAATCCTTGGATTCAAAACTGCTAATGACCACTGAGTCTCTCTTTGACTGCCAAAAAACACTTTCCATGCCCAGCACCACTCTGCTACAAGAAGGTAAAGAAGAGGTCACAAAATTTAGTTATTTTCCTTCAGTAGGTCCACTTTGTACTAAAGTTATTCAATACAGTTTACGCTTTTATTGTCTTACAGTGCCTATAGAAAGTCTACACCCCCTTTCAAAATTGTCACCTTTTCTTGCCTTATAGCCTGGAATTAAAATGCATTAAAATAGTTTTTTTTTTTTTTAATTTATCTACACATCCTACCCCAAAGCTTCCAAGTAAAAAAAGTATTCTAGAAATTTGCAGAAAATTAATTAAAAATAAAAACTGAAATAGCTTGGTTGGATAAGTGTCCACCCCCTTGTAATAGCAATCCTAAATTAGCTCAAAATCACACACCAAGTTAAGTGGCCTCCACCTGTGTTAAATTGTAGTGATTCATATGATTTCAGGATAAATTCAACAGTTCCTGTAGGTTCCCTGTGCTGGTAGTGCATTTCAAAGCAAAGACTCAACCATGAGCACCAAGACACTTTCAAAAGAACTCTGGGACAAAGTTGTTGAACGGCACAGATCAGGGCATGGTTATAAAAAATATATAAAAGGTCTTGAATATCCCTTGGAGCACGGTCAAGACGATTATTAAGAAGTGGAAGGTGTATTGCACCACCAAGACTGATCAGAGAGGCTACCAAGAGGCCAATGGCAACTTTGCAAGAGCTACAGGCTTTTATGGCCAAGACTGGTCAAAGTGTGCATGTGACAACAATATCCCAAGCACTCCACAAATCTGGCCTGTATGGTAGGGTGGCAAGAAAGAAGCCATTACTCAAGAAAGCCCACCTTGAATCCCATTTTGAAGCAAAAAAAAAAAAAAAAAAAACACTCAGGAGATTCTGTAGCCATCTGGCAAAAGGTATTGTGGTCTGATGAAACTAAAGTGGTACTTTTTAGCCTAAATGCAGAGCGTTATGTTTGGTGCAAATCCAGCACAGCGCATCACCCAAAAACACCATCCCTACTGTGAAGCATGATGGTGGCAGCATCATATTATGGGGATGTTTCTCATCAGCAGGGACTGGGGCACTTGTCAGAATAGAAGGGAAAATGAATGGAGCAAACTACAGAGAAGTCCTTGAGTAAAACCTGCTGCCCTCTGCAAAAAAGTTGAAACTGGGACAGAAGTTCAACATTCAGCATGACAACGACCCAAAGCACACAGCCAAAGCTACACTGGAGTGGCTAAGGAACAAAAAGTTAAATGTCCTTGAGAGCCCCAACCTAAATCCAATCGAAAATGTTGATGATTTGAAGATTGCTGTCCATCAGTGCTCGCCAAGGAACTTGACAGAGCTTGAACAGTTTTGTAAAGAAGAATGGTCAAATATTGCCAAATCTAGGTGTGCAAATTTGGTAGAGACCTATCCCAACAGAGTCACAGATGTAATTGCTGTCAAATGTGCTTCCACCACGTATTAACTCAGGGGGGGTGGAGACTTACCCAATTATGATCACCTTTTTTTAATTCATTTTCACCTTTTGTTGCCTTATAGCCTGGAATTAAAATGCATTAAAATTAGCTCAGGTGCAACCAATCACCTTCAAAATCACACACCAAGTTAAGTGGCCTCCACCTGTGTTAAATTGTAGTGATTCACATGATTTCAGGCTAAATTCAGCAGTTCCTGTAGGTTTCCTCTGCTGCATTGCAAAGCAAAGACTCAACCATGAGCATCAAGGTGCATTCAAAAGAACTCTGGAGCAAAGTTGATGAAAGGCACAGATCAAGGGATGAGTATAAAAAATATCTCAACAGACTACACTTGACAGACCTTGATCAATTTGTAAATAAGAATGGTCTAATATTGCCAAATCTAGGTGTGCAAGAGACCTATCCGAACAGACTCACAGCTGTAATTGCTTCCAAAGGTGCTTCCACCAAGTATTAACTCCGAGGGCTGGAGACTTATCCAATTATGATCTTTCAGTTTTGTATTTTTATATATATATATATATATATATATATATATATATATATATATATATATATATATATATTATTTTTTTTTTTTTTCTCAATAAAATATTTTTTCCCCTTAACAGTGTGGAGTACGATGTGTAGATAAGTGGAAAAAAATCTTAATTTAAATGCATGAAACTCTGAGGCACTGACACAACAAAATGTGAAAAAAGTTCAAGGCTCTATAGACTTTCTATAGACACTGTAATTCAAACACAACACTTCCTCTGTTATAGAAATACATTACACTTATATACTGTTTGAATTTTTCTTAAAGTTTTTGAATTTTTTTTAAAGTCTACTTTCAGATCAAGATTACTTCTTTTCTAAATAAGAAACTTGACTGTGAATCCATTAAACTATAGGCTTGTTATTATTGGGAAATACAGCAGCATTATTAAGACGTATATTGTTTTTATTGTTTAGTATTTTTATTACACAAAAGCCCCAAACAGGCAAAAACATTTGTTAGTTCAAATATGATGTTTCTATTTTATTCAAACATATTATTTCTCTTGAGAGAGTTTATTTCATTATGCTCCTTATCAGATCAAAATACTAATAAACATTGCTCTGTCTAGAAAGGGTTACTTTTTCTTTTTGTTAACTTGCAGTACCTAGCCTTTGTGTTTAGTTTCCCCAGATGCCTGCTTTTGCCAAGGTTACAAGCTTCAGCACGCAATAGTCTTTATTAATTTAGAGATAGGGGAGGCCCTCCTGTTTTTGAGTCTGACTAGCTTTCAAGAGTGCATGTGCACTCTAATAACAAAGGCATACAGACATGTTTTTTCTAACATTAACATTTGTTCAGTTTTCTTAGTTCAAATCCTTTTACCTGTGCATAATTTGCTGGAATGTTATTTTTGCTGGTTTTATATTCTTTAAAACACAGTACAATTATTACAATATTCTGACAGTGTCAGCTAGTACTGAAGTGCTCTAATTTTCTCTTTTTAATTTTGTCTTTTTTTTGGCAGCATAGACAGCAGAAGTATTTCAAACAAGACAAGCCATCAAGCTGCCATCCAACATTTCAGCAAAGCTACTGGAACCGTTCCGAGTTTCATCTGTTTAATTTAAGCTTCCAGTAAAATTGCTTCTTGTTCAGCAAGCGTGACATACCATGCATAAAGATTGTCATTACTATGCATGTGTTTCCAAGGGACTGTGATCAATGTTTCCTTTAATTGAGAAGCATTGTATTTATTTTCATTACTGTATGGAAGATTCATGTGAATCTCGGGTGCTTTTGGGTTTTTACATTAGTAACTGTGCATTGCAATTTCATATTTTATTCAAAGCCTTTTCTATAAAATGTTGTGCACATGATCTAGTACAAATTCATGTTGTGGTAATTCATGGTTTATTTATTAATATGTACAGTTGACCCTGTCTCTCTTGATATGAGTGGACTCACGAGAAGACCCTGTTATACTGTAAGAGACAGGTCAGCTGTGCACATTCACGTATTATAAAACCTTTTTTAATTAATTCTTTAAGTTACAAGAGACATGTCCCACAAATAACATTATGCTAACTTTTCTTATTTTTGCAATGAGGTACATGAAACAGGGTTTAAAATGTACTGCCAGGTTGGATCTGGTCATCCAAATAGTCAGTTTCCTCCTTGTGGTACTTGAGTCCCTCTTAAATGTAATTCCCTTTGGGAGGGGTGGGGTGGGTGATGCCATTATTTTTAACACCCCTGTGAGTACAGATTTTGTACTATCTTTATACCCCTTGTCATGTGTCATTGCTTTCAACAGATATACTGGAATGCTCTGATTCCATTTTTGATAGGCTGAGAGTGACTTAATGATTTATAAGATCAAATATAAAGAAACCACACCGACTGAGGGCTTCTTGTGGTGATTTACTCTAGACCGGTTATCAAGCTTATCCTTGTATACAGTGTCATCATACTTCCCCAGTTTTAAGGTCAGTGCATTGGCTTCCAGTGAAGCATCGGAAAATCACTGCTCCTCATTTCTAAGGCTGTCCATAACTTTGGACCTGCTTATTGGTGTGAGGTACCTAATCCTTATAAACCAGCCCATTCTCCGGAGGGCAGTATGTCAGTGTCACAGTATCAATCCTGTTTACATATCTAGAGAATGGCTTGTGCAGTTGTGCTGAAACATTCTCGTGTTATTGAGAGCCTTGGAGTGGGTTGATGAAGGTCAGAGTGACTCCTATGCTGACGGCTCTCATTTCATAATATGTGGCAGAGAATGTGTGAGCAGCTGGCATGCTTGTCCTGCATTAGGGCAGGCAGGACAAGCACTCGTATTAGACAGAGGCACTTATGATTGTTCTGAGATAATCAGTTCATTACAAATGGAGGTCATTCCAAGAACAAAAGGGTTATTGCCATGGAACTGGAATAGAAAACAGACACGCAGGCCTAGCCTTTGTGTGTGTCTTAATGTGCACTTTGAAAGGCCGAATTGGAAGGGTTGCATTAGGGTCAGGGGTTATTTTTTGCCAGAATTATTCTATATACATAACATGTAAACTAAAAAAAAATGGCGCTTTTCTATTTCATGAATCGAATGAAAAAATTAAATATTTTATAATGCGATGGGTAAGAAAATGACAAGTTTTTTACAAACATTGGCAAAATGTAAAAAAACTAGCGTTCGAAACAACAACATTTCCGTCTCTCCTGATCCTCAGATTAGTCGGCCCGCGACTGCCGTTCAAAAATCAGGCATGAAACCCAGATCCGCAAGCAGATGAGAACTTGAAGTATATATGGGAGCTACTGGAAATTTAAGGTCATTGCATTAGGTCTAGAAACAAAAAATGCTATCCCCCATTCCTTAATGAAGATCCGGTGCCTTTGTATTTACAAATTAACCCCTGATTAGAACCCACTTAACAATCAGGAGGACTGAAGAACAGGCAACCTCCATTAGTGTTTTCAAGCCAATCTGCCCTTTTCACCTTTCTGAACCTGTTCAGACCACTAGTAAGCGAGTGAGTATAGTAAGAGTTGCTGCTGTTGTTTTCTAGGGAGTTTTAAGGATGACCGGATAGTGTTCTGGACCTGGATGTTCTCCACCTATTTCATGGAGAGATGGGCCCCCCGACAGGACGACATGCTCTTCTACGTGCGGAGAAAGCTCTCCTACATCAGCGAAGATGATACAGAGGACAAAAAGGTAGGCTTTTCATAGAAACATTACTTAAAGGTTTGAAATGCACTAACCCTGCACCGCATCCTGGGTTTTAGAACTCCCCCCTTGTTTATTGAAATGACCAGGGGTGTGTTCAATTAGCAGAGCTATCTCTTGTGGTGCTGCGTAATGTATGTCAGCAGTTATTGAGAGGTCTGTTAGGAGCGAGCAGTTTCACAATAGCAGGCAATACATCGCTGTGTAGTATAAACAGTCCATGTTTCCTTCTTTAATGCAATCGTCACTTTAAAAAAAAAATACCATAATCAGTTTTAAAAAAGGAAAATGACAACAAAAGTATTACTTATCACACGTGTTAGTCATACAAATCCATATTTGAAAAAATCCCTTTTTCAGCCACGGCCCTGATAGTGCAGGTCGGCCATTTTGAACCTCCAACAAAGTATCTCTGAGCTTGACTCCATGGGTTAAATTGACACGTAATGTTCCGGAATGGCGTTCCGCCTCTTCAGGATTCCCTTCTTGGTCTTCTGATAGAAAGTAGAATTCTGTTCCTGGGTTGGGTTGCACCAGCTATGCATAAGTTCTTATTCGAAATGAACTCATGAAAACATTCATCTTCCAGAAATGGAGCACTTCCTCCATCTCTCCAGGTTTGCCTCGCTTTAAGGTATTTCACTACTGGCTTTTTCAATACCTGGTAGGCGACTCGATACAGGTGCATAAATCAACAGTCTGCAGAACATTGCATTTCAGTCACCCTCCACCCCCCCACCCCCCTTATGTCATGCACCATACACAGGCCATGACCGTTCCACCTCTAAAAATCCTAAAAATCGCTACTGTTAGGAAGCGCTCTCGGCGTGCAGGTCATTCAATAGGAAGCACCACATAACGCTCTGGAGCACTCTGCCTATTGAACGCATCCCAGGTTTCCAGGAGTTTGAACAGTCCACCAGTCGCAGGATGGGTAAGTCACCCCCGAGTGTGCTGGTTTACTGTTAGGAGCAGGGGGCTGAATGCACACACTCCTGGCTCTGGATCATATACCAGAAATGTAATACATTGTGTGCAGGGTGTCATTCATTGTATAACAGGTGTCATCTAGTGCAGTTTGGGCAAGAGGACTGCAAAACAGTGTGAATAGACAGCGCTTAGAATAAAACACAAAGTAAAACCTTTTTATAAATCAAATATACAAAGATTGTATTCAGGAAGTACAATTTAACAGATGTGTCGTTGGCTTTTTTAAATATTTTAATGTTTTGCATTTTCTGTGCATGGAATGACACCAACAGTACACACAGGATAAGATTTACAGTTCAGTGGTGATTGGCTGATTTATTTGTACTGTGTTTTTTTCTCAGTAAACAATGGCTTGCTTCACAGCATTTCATAGTCTAAAAATAAGTATTTCAAGGTACTTCACAAATAAACATATTTATCTAAGAGTTGTCACATTCAAAATTAATCATTTTTCTAGCGTTATTGACAACAAATGTTCCTAAATATTTTAAATGCTTACCTGAGATGTGTTTATGTCCACCTTTTTAAAGACATTTTGTTTCACCATCAGTGAATAATCAAACACAGTAAAAACATAAATAAATATAAAAACAACAACAGACACACAAAATGTCCCCTTCTTGTTCTGGAAAGATCGATCTTTAGCAGAAATGTTTCCGATCTTTAATGCAGCTTTTTCGTTGAAGATGTTTTAAAGAAATTGTGCCACTCTATGCATGTGTGTGTTCAATCATTTACTGGAAGCAAATTAAGCTGGCTTCCAGGTTCCTAAATGCAGTGTAACAGGTAGTGCGTCAGTAAGGCAAACATTTGCTGTATTTATTTTTAAGTGATAAAAAATATGGATATTCCCACTATTCTTTCAGAAATGGGAATTTTCACTAGATAACTGTGAAAGAAATGCAGCCTTATTGATTACTCATATGGGTGCTATGATTTTAAATAATACCTAATTGAGGGTAGTTCTAAAACCCAGGACTGGGTGCAGGACATTCTGAATAGAAGTCTGAAGGTGTGTGATGTTGGAGCCAGGTCTTTTTTTAGCTGGAAATATAGGACAGCAGCCGATCCCAGCTGGATTCGTCTAGCCTGGCCCTTCATAGGCATTCAAAGTGCTTCTTACTTGAAGCACACGCCCCACTAATAAAGTGGCCAGACCGGGCTTTTTGTAATGATCTAAACTAGTACCATTCCATTACAGGTTTAATAGATATAATTACTGTATATAATGACTGGAGCAAAGACTTGGTCCGGAATGTGCCTGCTCCAGTTCTAAACGGGAGTTTCCTACAGGAAAATAAAGTTTAGGAAAGGGAGGAATGTGTGGCTTTCTGATTAAACTTGAAAGAAGCTGTTAGCAAAAAATCAATCCTTAAACATCAGGTTTTGGTGATGCTTGGATTCAACTTCTAATGGCAGAGCTGGCAATCTTGTTCAAATTGCAACAGTACTGAAATCCACTTTCGGATCACGTTTTTTTTCCCGGTTCTTTTCATATTTTGAGACCTGCGTTAATTCTGACAAATAGCTGAAAAAAATAAAATAAAATAAAATCATAAATCATGAGAACAGGAAAAGACAAGTATGCCTGTACACATTTTTGCAGCTTTTTAAAATGTATTTTAAATGTATATTAGAAATCAATAAATGCCCGTTATCAACCGGTGTCAGAATCTATCCAATAGAAATAGGCCTAAATCATTTTGTGTTCAAATTTGTTAAAACCTCCGTACATATCTTGACAACCATTTGAGATACAGGCTCCATATTTGTAAAAAATCTAAAAGAGCAAAATACACTGGTGGCATGATCTTTGACCTTTTACAGCTTTTTCATCTGAAGATGGTAAAGACCACACACTTTTGTTTTCAAATTGGATATATTTGATAATTCTCTCTGTCAAGTTCCCTCATGGGCATATTGTCCAATTAAAATAACATTTTTGATCTGTGTGTTTTAGTTTCTAGTGATGCACCTTTCTCAGACACCACTTGAAATACAGACTTCATATTTGCATCACTTTGGTCAATTATTTTAATATAAGACCAATGAATTTTAAAATTACATTTGCAAAGTGCATCAGGGCAAGTTTTGTTTTTCAAATATACTGTAGCTACCCTACAACACTTACTAGTTAATTTCTGGTTTAGCAGGGAATTGTGGTGAGGAATTCAATTTGACTGTATTGAGGATCGAGAGAAAAATATAAATCTGCAAATGTAACATCATCAAATGATGCCCCATCAATAAAGTATTAATGAAGATTGACAGATAGGCTAACCCAGTGAGGTGTGAGTTCTCGTTTCCAGTGATGGTTTCTGCACTGCGCTGCTTTAGTGAAACCTCCTCAGACACATTACTGAAACGATGCCAGCTGCATTTTCAGAACATGCACAAGGACAATCAGTGCTCAGTCAAACAGGCATTAAACCCAAGCAAGTGACACTGTAAGGAAACTCAATTAATTATGTATTTCTTTGTGTGAAGGAGCGCACAAGCAAGGATTTAAACAGAATTTAACAGGTTTCCATTATTGATTCCAATAATTAAAAGTCACAGTTTTACAGCATAATCATTATCATTAGACACCAATAATGAGGCTGCTAGTTATTACCAGAAGTTAAGCAATGATAAAGCATTGAACACAGCACTGGTGTGTGTTCATGGAGGATCTTGATGCTTCTCCAATACATCTCTAAGTGCTGCTGTTTTATAGCCTCTGCACCCCTGTCCATTCGAAGCTTAGTTGCTGGCTTATCTCTGTGTGTCAGCATTGTCTTGATCATACAAGTGTTAGTTGCACAGGTCAGTTCTGCTGCTTTTACTGCCCCATTCTCAGGCAATAAAACACGCTAGCAGCATACACTGCCCACATACAGCTATGACCAAAAGTTTCATATCATCTAGAATTTTAGGATTGAGACATAATTAAAAAAAAAAAAAAAAAAAAGTAAACCTATAATATAATGTAGAACTTTTCATTTAACATCATGCAATCAAATAAACTACAAAATCATCGTAAAAATACCAGAAGCCATATTAGTAGTACAGTATTTCATGTTAGATTTAATTAAGTACAGTAGAGAGTCAATTATCCAAACTAATTGGGACCGATACTAGTTTGCATAATCGATTTGTTTGGATAATCAAACAGATATTAATAACAATTAGTGTACCTTTAATAATGTATAGAATAAAATTAACATACACAAGTACCTACTGATGATATATAGCTAGTAGCCTATTCTATCGCATTAAGCATATAAAATTATAAAGCTTTACAAATCATTAAATGAATGCAACCCAGTAAAACCTTAACACCTACAGTTAAGATAACGAAATACTATAATTAAACATATCAGTACCAGACTTTGAAAATCATCAAATAATACAATTCAGTACAACTTTGACACATTACAAAACTTTAGGAATCATTAAACTACAACAATTCAGTAAAATGTTTCTATACTTTGATTCTTGCTGTTTAGGCATTGTAGTAATGTGTAATTGAAATAAATAAAATAAAAGGTCTTAACTGCTCAATAACATAGACAGGATCTCCAGCCCGTACTGACAAAATAGAAAAATCAAGAATGAAATGACTGTTTTAATTTGCTTAACTGCAACAATTTAAAGCACACAATGCTCCATCTAAGGTTTGGGTGGTCTGAATAATTCTGTAACTTTCATTTGCCTCGGTCTGCTGGTCCTTTTTTTGGCAGCTAAATCTCATAGCCGTTCTAACAGCAGAAGCTGTGAATATAATACACCACACATAATTCATTACCTGATTACAGGTGCGTTCGGTTGATTAGACAATAAGGTTGATCAAAAATTGGATAATTGACTCTACTGTATATGGAAAACTACAAAGCCGCATGTAATTCAGTATGATAACATTATTCAGCAGGTTTCATTCGACTTTATGAGGCAACATTAGTTAATTCTATAGGGTGATGCAAAGCTTTTGGCCCGAGCTGTATCGCTGCTCCCTTAATCATAGTTTTGTACTTAAGCCTCCAGCAGCAGCAGACTCTTATTATTGTATTGTGACTGACAACACTTTTCATAGTTTCTTAACGTTTTACCCGAATTCATCTGACACATTTTCTCCACTAGCCAGCAGAGAAAAGAAAACAGTGGCCCATAGTGTATTCTAATAAACAAGTGATACACACTGCCAGTGTATGTATAAAAATGCACTGTATACAACATGAATATAACATTTAGATTTCAAGACCACGTCACTAACAAACTTTGCATAATTTTTTTTCCAAACAAAGTTGCTAAGGCAGGAAAAAGGCATAGAAAAATGAAGCACATCTTATTGACTTAATTTGCTAAACTTCAATGACCAACAAAATTGGTATATACTGTTCTGTACATATGAAACATGTCTATCGTATTTGCTCGAGGTATACTTCAAGAAATCTAACCCCAAAACACAATCCTGAAGTTGGGGGGGGGGGGGGGGGGAGTCAACTAATACACGAGCAAAAACCCTCTTACGTCAGCAAACCTTTAATGTCTGCAAAAGTGGTCGTGGTTACTGGAATTCCCGTCTGTACCTAGCAGGGTTTAGTACCCAGGGGAGCCCTGTGGCAGGCATGCATTGCAGAAAAATGTCTTGTGTAAAATGCTTTTTGGGGTTTCCATTCGCTCAGTTTATTTTACTCAAGTAAACCAGGCTTTTCACCCGACATCATGCAAATGAATGGGAAAGGTGCAGGTTTATATGTAAATTAACTAATGCGTAAAGTACTTGTGCTGTTTTTGTAGATTACTAGTGAACTTTTGTGAAAATGTGGTTTCCATGCTCAGAGAAATGGTACACGAGTGAATCTAAGCTGCTGTAATAAAGCAAAAGACCTTGTGGCTGGCTGGTTAATAATGTGTTTTACTACTCTTGCCCAAATTGTTTTTCAGATGTCATTAGTAGTGAATACTGTTTCAACTAATGTATCTTATGACTCAATAATTAAAAATAAACTTGGAGCTATAAAATGAAACTGACCAACAGGTATTGCAGATCAACATGGCAAAAAACCAGCAGAGATGTTTATATATATATATATATATATATATATATATATATATATATATATATATATATATATATATATATATATATATATATATATATATATATATATATATATATATATATCTTTCCCAATACAGCATATAGGGGATCAGGGGATCAGGTGATGCTGCATATACTACCCTGGCTTAGAAACCCTACCTGTCCAGACAGCTGACAGCTGCTGAGGAAGCATTCAACACCACGCTTGGGCAAATTCGGGTAGTAGGCACTTGAAAGGGAGGTGGTGGATACTGATGAAATGAACTGAAGTGCAGCATTAGTTTGTTTCCAGAATTGGCACTGCCTGCTGTGAGACAGATGGAGAAGGTTACCAGTGTTGCCAAGTTTCACGAGAAAAAAAGCGACATTGCCTTTCAAAACAAGCCCAAAACAAGCAAACCCATGTTAGAGTATGGTTGTTAATGCAAGCCAACCGGCGACTCTCAAAAACAAGCCCAATTCTGCTTATTGTAAGCGGACTTGGCAACTGTGAAGGTTACCTCAGCCGCCAGTTTCAATTTGACAGGAGTGATTTGAGGAGGCTTGTGCTGTCAGAGATTCTCTCTTTTCTTTTAAGTTATGTTGGATTTACCATATAAAACACAGTCAAAATGTTAATTTGCAGTTTTATTTGGTCAGTTCTGAGAGAGAATCAACAGATTGTTGGATGTTGTTGTGATGTTTTGGGAGCGATCAAGCTGGTTCATAACATCCAGTTCACCAACTATATTTACTAACGTGGAGGGCAGACACGCGTTGTCTTATGACATAGCTGGGATCAAAAAAAGAACAGGAATTAATTTAGTTACGTGTAAGCAGCTCACTTGCTCTTCGTGTTTAACTTTAGCGTAGTTTGTACAGCAAGGGTATTCGCAAACAGCTGCTTTAATACTATAACAAGGGCATAACGCAGTTCAGGGTAAGTGGTTTTATACAGAACTGTAAACCCACAAGAAATATACAACATGACAGACCAGACACAGCAAAAAGAAATAATTTTAAAAAAAGCCACCGCATTATCATTTAGGTGAACTACACCACTGCTAACCAATTAATCGCCCATCAGCCACTACTTTCTGCCATCTTGGAATCCACTGTAAAAACTGATCTGCTCACTTGCAATATTTATAGTTAAGAATGAAAACGCTCATTAACATTTACACATGAAATGCAGGTTTCCATTCAAAACTGGGCGTGGATTTACTGTGTGTTGTCATTTACACGAGTAAATGAGGTTTGATTTGTCTATATATAAAAAATGAATCCCAGGTTTGTTTACCTCCAGAGCTGTCACGTAAAACACAGACACAGTTGTACAGCCAGACCACACCACCTCCCACATTCCATTGAAATACATACTTCCATGTGGGCTAAGAAGGAACTGGGGGTGGGGCTTTTATACTAAAATAGTACCATTGTAGGCTATACAAAAAAACAAAAAAACAAATGCTTATACAATTGTTATTTTTGCAAATCTGCCTCTCAAATGCCGTCAGGATATCTAATACCTCTATTTAGGAAAACTAACGCCTGAAGTGCACTCTAACAGCAGTTTTGATTTCAGGAGTAACTTTTTGTTTTCTGTTTCACTAAACTTATCATCTGTTTCAATAATAAATGAAAAAAAAAGTGATACCTGAATCTCACCCTCACAATGGGGGGCTCCACTTTTACACGAGGTCGACTTTCACTCGAGCGAATACGATATTTAAGAAAAAGGAAGCAATTCAGCCAAACTTTAATTCCGGAGCCAGGTACATTACAATTCAAAGAAAAAAATAGAAATAGTATTTGAATTTAAATTTAAATTAATCAGTTTATTAGCATTCACATTGTTCTTCTTAACCGCACTTTTTTCCTTTCACTCTTGTCAGTATTAGCATTGAGGTCATCAGTGTGGAGGGGCACACATCCAGTGATTGGCTAAAACAGGCAAAAGGGGAGGAGAAGCATGCCACCCTTGGCTGTTTTTTTTAGACAGCTTTACTCAGCATTCCATGCAAGGCAGCTGAAGAAATGGAAGAATATGATTGGCTAATAGACATGCTAATCATAACTACAGAGGGGGAGTGCATTTGGATCAAATGGCTGGCTCCTCATTAACGCTATGTATGTATTGTTATATTACACATTACCTATTAATAAATACATACATACATTTTGTTAGGTACAACTACTTTAAATGATGCCCGACGCCTCGTTTGGAGGAGGAGAGCTCTACGTCACTTTCCCAGTGCTACCCCACATCCCACAGGGAATACATTTATCGTATTCCAGTTCGCATCACTATACCTCCACCTGCCCCTTCCCTGCCTGTACAGCTGCCCCTAGGCTGGTACATTCGGAGTCTCTGATCAGCATGCTAAACCCAGCAGGCAAGCAGCCATATTGTAACAATACACCATTGTTATTTATGTGTATTCCATCCTCCTGTGAAGTGATTATTTTAGCATGATGTTTAGAAACATAAATTGAATAAATTACAGGTGGCTTATCTCAGACTGGTGGCTTACCACCACTTACAGAGAAGCAATTTTACCCGCCTGTCCAGTGGCAAGCAATGTAACTGGAACCAGCCTAATATGGATTTGTATTTGTATTTTGTAATAGTTCTGTATGCCTCTATAGCCCAAGTAGTAACAGAAAGCCATTCATGTTTCGCATTTAAAAAGTCTCTGGAGATATAAGTATGTATTCTGCAAATATCCTGTTTAATATTTACTCAAAATGAATCTGTAGACCGTGTCAAAATTAATGAGGAAATAAAGGGGCTCCATACCCTGGCTGGTCTTCCCTAGGGATTAAGCAAAGGTTCAATTTGTTATTCAGCAAGACGTGCCATTTATTCATGGGAAATGTGTTTGCTTGCAAAGGTCACTATGCGTTGCTTTAAAAAGGAGCTGCAAGCTAATTCCCTAGCCTTTCACATCTGGGAGCCTGGGTTTGAGTGTGACTTATAGCAAATGAGTTTGGGATTGTTATCCATGTCCAGACATATTACTTTTTTGCATATGTCTAGAAGAACGCATATCTAATTCAACCACTTGTATATTGACACATTCTGTTTTTTCAATGTATAGTGAATTCTATATAGTCCCTCTTGTATGGCTTTGCTTAATTTAAGGTAATTTGTCCTTCTGTGTGCAACCATCTGTTTTAATTTGAGCTCCGTCTTTGACAGTATCATCTTTTAATATGTATCCCATCTCATAATGATAAAAAAAATAACAAAGACTGAAGTTATTTAAAGACAGTGCCTACATAGAATTTGATACACATGGAAACAAATAAGAATGTGTCAGTAGACACATTCATTTCTGCTAATACACCCCTAGGGTAGTACAATTAAATGTGAAACAACTTCCATGGTAAATATTTAATTTGTGTCATTTTGTAGGCAAAATTCCTATCTTAAAGACCGCTGTTCCTCCAAGTCATTAATAGATAATATCTTGAGTCCACTGAACCCTTTTGTATAGAATTGAAGAGACGAGGCTGGTCTATTCAGGGATACAAATATATTTAAGTAAGTTTGTGTAAGTGCCACAACCCCATCTAAATGAATCCGTCAGTATTAATACCTGTTGGAGGGGGTTGTCTATAGTAAATATAGAAACAAAATAAAGCTATTCATTAAAGTGGAAATATTTTCAGCTTCATTTATTTTTTGCTGAAAGTGCCGAGCTGTGGGAAATGAAATGTGACAGGTTTAGCCTGCAGCGGGATATTGTCATTATAATTACAGGATGTATTGAAGAGGGGATGGACCATGGTGTCTGTACAGGACACGCAGAGAGACACTGTGTGCTTGGGCTTCATTTTCTAATAGACATGCACACACAGCTGGGAAGCAGATACAGCTGGGGAGCAAAGCATGGGACAAGCTGAACATTTCCAGATAGAAGCCACTTCCTCCTTCTCTGTTTCCTGGGGTTTATGTGTCCAGCTCATATTTCCGTTTAGGAAATGTAGGGTAATGGCAAAATTATCTTTGAGATTACAGTCTGAGACAAATGCTGTTCAATTTTGATGTTTTTTCAGGGTATTTTTTTAGGATAAAGACTGTTCGCTTTACTTATTTTACTAAAAGGAGTCAACAGTTTAGTTACGTACGAGGGAGCAAGACCATTTTATGGGTTGGAAGTTACCAATTAAAACCATGTGCGCTCAATTGGCAGGGTGAAAATGATTAATAAACAGGTATTAAGTATCAGTGTATTATTATTTTTTTGTATTACTGGCAAAACACAGTTGTGTACTAGATGGCACTCTCTCTCTCTAATGCACATGTAGTGAAGCACAAATTTAACTTTCCATGAATTAACCGCGCATAAAGCACCATGTAATTAATCAACGCTATATTTTTTACAAAAAAAAAAAATACTAACAAAAGGTAACATTCCCACTCATGGATCATTTTAATTAGCAGTTTTTAAACTATAAATAGCCTGGCTAAACGGCAGTCGGGAGTTCAGTTTGAAGCGACAGACAAGCAAACCAAGTATGAGAAGGAGAGTGGGTTGGGAGAGGGGAAGAGGGAATGGGCTCGACCCAGGTACTGCTGCCCGACAGGGGCTGAAGCGAAGATGAAGCATCTCGTCTCCCAGAGAATGCCACAGATGCTATCGCAGCAAAAAAAAGTAAATACATTAGGAAAGATAACCACGTAATAGGCCTAATATTTATTTAGTTATAAAACGAATGCTGAGTAAGATGTCTGTGTTATAAAGTGCCAGCACAGCTTTTCTTCAGTTCAAATACTGTATCAAAAGGGAGAGACAGAAACTGTTGTTAGACTGAGAAGTTCTTTACAGTTTGAGTAACACTGGTACTGTATTTACTGTAGAAATATTGCATAAATCACTAGTATAGAGAATTAGGGGACATGCTGTAGGAGCGTTTTATCTGAGGCAAATTATAACCAAGAGCCTTATAGCGAGTGAGCACTGTGTATGTGTATAGATAGATAGATAGATAGATAGATAGATAGATAGATAGATAGATGTGTATAGATCTATATATATAGATTTACAGTGCCTATAGAAAGTCTACATCCCTTTTCACCTTTTATTGCCTTATAGCCTGAAAAAATATTCTAGAAATTTGTAGAAAATTAATTAAAAATAAAAACTGAAATAGCTTGGTTGGATAAGTGTTCACCCTCCTCAGGTGTAACCAATCGCCGGGTGGCACGGTGGTGTGGTGGTTAGCGCTGCTGCTTCACAGTGCCAGGGTTCGATTCCGGCCTAGGAGTCTGTCTGTGTAGAGCTTGCATGTTCTCCCCGTGTCTGCATGGGTTTTCTCCGGGTGCTCCGGTTTCCTCCCACAGTCCAAAGACATGCTGTTCAGGTTGATTGGTCATTCTAAATTTCTCTCTGTGTGAGTGTGTGTGTGTGGTGGTGCCCTGCAATGGACTGGCATCCCATCCAGGGTGTAGTCCTGCCTTGCGCCCTGTGTCTGCCAGGTTAGGCTCCAGCTCATCGCGACCCTGTAAAGGATTAAGCGGCTTGATTCATGCTTCCTTCACAAAGACAAATCTGCCCAATCCCAGTCTTGCTGAAGCACCCCCAGATGAGTCCAGTTTTCAGCTTTGCCCAACACCTGGTCATCTAATGGTTAGACGGAGACCTGGAGAGGCCTACAAGCCAAAGTGTCTCGCACCCACTGTGAAATGTGGTGGAGGATCGGTGATGATCTGGGGGTGCTTCAGCAAGGCTGGAATCGGGCAGCTTTGGCATGAATCAAGCCAAGATTCAGCCAAGCCAAGTACAAGGTTGTCCTGGAAGAAAACTTGCTTCCTTCTGCTCTGACAATGTTCCCCAACTCTGAGGATTGGTTTTTCCAGCAGGACAATGCTCCATGCCACACAGCCAGGTCGATCAAGGTGTGGATGGAGGACCACCAGATCAAGACCCTGTCATGGCCAGCTCAATCTCCAGACCTGAACCCCATTGAAAACCTCTGGAATGTGATCAAGAGGAAGATGGATGGTCACTAGCCGTCAAACAAAGCCGAGCTGCTTGAATTTTTGCGCCAGGAGTGGCATAATGTCACCCAACATCAATGTGAAAGACTAGTGGAGAGCATGCCAAGACGCATGAAAGCTGTGCTTGTAAATCAGGGTTATTCCACCAAATATTGATTTCTGAACTCTTCCTAAGTTAAAACATTAGTATTGTGTTGTTTAAACATGAATCTGAACTTATTTTCTTTGCATTATTCGAGGTCTGACAACACTGCGTCTTTTTTGTTATTTTGACCAGTTGTCATTTTCTGCAAATAAATGCTCTAAATGATAATATTTGTATTTGGAATTTGGGATAAATGTTGTCAGTAGTTTATAGAATAAAACAAAAATGTTCATTTTACCCAAACACATACCTATAAATAGTAAAACCAGAGAAACTGATAATTTTGTAGTGGTCTCAATTTTTTCCAGAGCTGTGTGTGTGTATATATATATATATATATATATATATATATATATATATATATATATATATATATATATATATATATATGAGAGAGAGAGAGAGAGAAACGTGCGTTATAGAGGTAGTAGACAAAAAAAAATTGAAACACCTAGATAAATGAGTATATTGAAGTATATTGAAAGCAAGTGCTTTGACACAGGTGTGGCTTATGCCTTAATTAAGCAAGTAACATCCCAGCATGCTTAGGGTCATGTATAAAAATGCTGGACAGGCCTGGTTGCTTATAATTATGGCTAGCATGGCTGCAAGAGGAGACCTCAGTGACTTTGAAAGAGGGGTGATTGTTGGGGCGAGTTTGGCAGGAGCTTCAGTGACCAAGACAGCTCAACTTGCTGCTGATTCATGAGCAACCCCATCTATTATTCTGTATATGATATGTATATGCTGTTGTAATCTGGTATGATTGCTGGGTAATGTTTACTAAACAGCAGAGACACAAGTGGCTTATTAAAAGCTAGGCCTCATCGGAAGAGCCTGCTTCATTTCCATGGCAACGCTGCTCTTGGCCACCTGATTCTTAAAGCAGGGGGCACCAGCTGCAGGTTCTGAAATACTAACATCTTTAGATCCTACCTCCACACTGTAAATGTCACAAGGCTACTTCTGAGGGGGGGTAGAATAGACAATGAAATAACACATATATCTGTATTTGTTGCTTCCACAGAATCTAAACCATTGCACTTTTAATTTTTTTTGCTTGTCAGAAAAATAAACAGCAATAGAAATGCTGTCTTAGCTTATTAACCCTCCGTGTTGAACCGGTAATGAAATGAGAACACATTGAGAATTGACTGAATTGCCTGATTGTAGTATGCATAGACCTGATCAAAATTTTCTTCACAAACAAATTAAATATGTCTTTCAAACATCATTTTTTTTCTACTCTAACCCAGATCCCAGAAGTTGACAAAGGTTTCTATGTGATGTAATTGCTCAGGCTCGGAGTCATTCATTAATTTGTGATTGATAGTTCATTGTTGTCCAGTGACTATATGAAAATCACAGGATTGCATTGCATGTATTATTTGTATTATGATAGAATATATCATATGTTCGGATGTGTTTGCCACAGCAGGTGTAAATAGAAATTAAACAACAGGGAGATCTCATGGAGGGATTGGCTTGTGGAAGAAACTGTTAATATTGCTTATGCCCTGGTTAAATTATTTATACATCTGTGCTCTAAAGAAAACGTACCATAGATATGAAAATTAGATTTAGACTCGTGCAGGGCTGTGCTGTGTGTTTTCAGATTTCAGTTTGATCCTATTTTGATTTTAGATTCTTGCAATTTCTTTAAGTTATGGTTTGCTTTGAAAGACAATCCAAGTATAATTTATTAGAAGAATGAGAAGGAGGTTGACAAACCCCAGCATGCTGTCCTGTTGTAAACAGGCTCAATTAACACAACTCTGCAGTATATGCTATAAATAAATGCTTGGTGAAAACCCATTCTAATTGTAATAAGTTGAACAGTTAACTGGTAAATAAATGCATACCGTTTTTACATAACAGATAACGTATAATACAAATTGATCAGATGTGTTTGGAATTTTGTGTTTTATATGTAAATATCCAACAAAACATGTGCTGTTTATGCACAGCCACTGAACTCAACTCCTCTGCCTTTTATAAAATAGAAAAGGGAGGAAGTCAAAGGTGGAGCAGTCAAAACAGAGTTATGTGTCGAGTACCTGCAAAATAAAAATAAAAACATTTTAGTTTAAGAAGCAGGTACGTTAATGTATTATTATTATTATTATTATTATTATTATTATTATTATTATTATTATTATTGCCACTTTTTATCAGTTGTACTCCCAGTGAGTCCCTCACCCTACCTGCCTTTGTCTGAACTGGTTACCTAGCAACCAGCTTGCCATGTCAGTGGGATGCACTGTGATTTTTGTTGTGAAGGGAGTTCAAAAAGTTGCTTTATAAATATTGATAGTTTTCTGAGAAAAAGTGTTGGAAACGGGAGTAATGAAGGGGAGTCAAGTGACACTGCAGCAAAAGAAGTGCCGACAACAAGGACCCGATCAGCAGTAAAAAAAAAAAAAAAAAAAAAACACCCTGAAAAGCTTGTCTTTTACATACTTGCTTTTAAAATGGATTCATAATGGTGTTTTACTTTAAGTGAAACCAGTGTCCCCTGTATCAAGATTAACTATGATGGAGATACTATCAGCAATGTGACACAGTTATGATGCAATTAAAGAGGGTTTGTGCTCTAAGCTACCTGTATGTTTGGTAAACAAATATCAACGCATGACAGACTAAATATATGTGGAAAGGGTATTTATTTAAAGGGTATTTAGTGTGTCTATGTAATTACGGTTAAATGGTTAACCGATAGAAATCAAATAGTTTAAACTGATTTTTAATTAGACGATATTTACATTCCTAATTCTAATATCGATAGGTCACCTGCCCAGAACACAAGTGAAGCCATTTCAAGTTCTTGCCCTTTTCCAGTGCTCCAGGAGTCTGTACAGACAGCACTCTACCACTTGTGGCTTCTGCCCTTGAGAGGGATTTGTAAGATTTCAGGCCTTGCCACTGTATATTTAAAAATGTGCTCGGCAGGTATTAGGAATAAGTAGTCAACAACACAAGTTGTGTTACTTAACTTCTGATACAGTAGCAACACTATATTAAGCCAGTCAAAGAGAATAGATATTACCTGTTCCTCTTGGGAAGTCAGGCAGCTGGAGTCTCCCTTTCTATACCCGAGCTTCACTGTTCCGCCCGCGAATTCACCTTTTTGTTCAGTTAGCTCTTTCCCTTACTTGCATCGTCCTTGGACACTGTAGTGGCTGGGAAGAACAGACGGCAGCTGGTTGTGCAATTATCTCTCTTCACATTCCCATAACATTCAATGTACCATAACATTACCTTGAATGCCAGCGTATCTTGAATACAGAGTAAGTCCTAGAAAGTTCAAAATGATTATTAAAAGTATACTAAATACTAAAATGATTTAAAAGTACAAGATTTTACAGTAGCTAGAAAAGAAATGTAAATCTCAGGTGGGAAATAAATTAAAGGCTTTTAATTTACAATGGGTTCTGTTGAGCTGATCTAAACGGGCTGCTCAAAGATTTCTCAGTGTAGAAGGGCCACTCAGATTGATTATAAAGACCATATAAATCTGAAATAAAATGAAAAACAGGAAAGTCTTGGTATCCCCAAGGTGGATCTTTGCATTGTGTTTTTTTTTTTTTTTAATTTCAGCAATGATCATTAGGGCAATCCCTATTTGTACTTGAAGAATTGGTTCTAAGTAATTGAAGAAAGAACAAATGAAACAGACAGCAAACACAATTCAGGGCAATACAAAAAAGAGAGATCAGTGATCATGTTGCGCCATCAGGCAAGGAACATTTATAGCCATGTAGAAAAAGATCAATACTGTAGGTGATGATGTCAATAGGGTCAAATTGTTAAGGTGGTTAATTCAGCGTAGATCAAAGCATGTGAAGCAGTTTCTCTTTTCAGTAGTCACACAATGTGTAGCATAAACACAGTAAACATCCCCAGAGCATGCTAAATCTCATGTGCTCATGATGAGATTGATTTTGCATGAGTAGCAGTATTTTGCAAGTTAGCTGCATTGTTTGAGATTTACGACGATGTCATGTTAACTGGCCTGGCACCATGTCTGGGCCGCAATAGAAAGATTGTGTTCAGCACAGCCTCCCATCTGCTGTGTTCACATGTTAAACAGTGCAGTAGTCGAGTTGGAACGCCGCTCTGGTACTATTTTCTATAGGCAGCAGTGATGTAGTTACAGGACTCGCATCTCCTACACAACTGTTAGTAGTCCCCTTGACACAATGAAAACAGCATTAGGAACGTCTTCTTTAAGAGGGATAAAAATACTGACGAAGACGACAGAAAGAGCGCATTGACTATGACTGCAGACACAAACAAAGCCTCAGACATGTAAATAAAATAAAGCATTCTGACGAGATGGAGAAAGACACTTTGTGGAAATATTTGTAGCAATTAGATAAATTATTATGTATGTTACTAGAAGTTCAGTATGCAAATAAAATGTGAATTTGTATAATAATTCTTGTTTAATAAAATCTGTATTTTAATAGTGTTCCGGTACCTTCAGATTTAGGACTACACCACTAATGTTAAATAATACATGAGATGCATTAAATGGATGTATTTTAATGCAATGCATACAGTAATTGAAGCCATACGTTTTATAGGTTGTCAAAGCTAGTATTCAGAAAGGGTAGCTAGCACACTTTTCTTAAGATCGGACTGTACAGATGTACTGAAACCTTTGTAAAGTTGAACATTTCCCCTGTCAGGGATGCACATCCCTCACAGCTGAGATATTCTGGAGGAGCTTGTGTAGTAAGTGTGCATACGCTTTTGTTTGTGCAAACAGCATGCTACCACCTGTGGCTTCTGCCCTTGAGAGGGTAGCTAGAAGAGAAATGGGGAGAAATACATGAAAAGCTTTCAGTTTTGGTTTCAGGTTCAGTAACTGTTTTTAAGGTTAAATGCTACTACTACTACTAATAATAATGATAAAATAAAACAAAAAAATGGTTCTTTTTAAACTTTGTTTCCTTGAACAGCAGCAGCAGCAGCAGCAGCCTGATTTCTAAAACACAAACAATCACAGCATTTCTGAAGCTCTGCACAAAGTGATTGAGCCTCTTGAATTGACTGGAGCACAGCGGCGCTCGGAGATGAGCACTTTCAATTGCGTCTGTCTCACAAGGTTCTGATCTGTATTCCAGGCAGGCTCGGTGAATATTCCAGGTAGGCTCAGTGAATAAGATTCTGTATTCCAGGCAGGCTCAGTGAATAAGATTTTGCCTTTCATTAAACCTGCTATAAGGGTGCAGCAGGCTCACAGGGAGATGACATCATCTCTGCAATGTGCGGCTAAGCAAGGATGTGTCAGAGAGTCGCAGTGTCCTACAATTATCTTCAGCTTTATTTAAAATATAATTCACTCAGCTCCCTTCACTACTTACAGTAGCCTGACACGCAGTCCTTTGTTGCAGAACTTGTTCAGGTATATTATTGAAATGACCAGGTGCCAGGACTTTGAACAATCAGGTAAATCAGCTCTAACGATGGTTGGGGTCAAACCCTGTTCTTCAATTCCAGTTCCAATTTGATCAATTCCAGCACATAATTGATCAAAATTGCAGTTGGCAGTATTCTGTTAAAATGAGCTTCTCACAGTGGCAACATATTACTTCACTGTTAGTCAATTAAATTGGCTTCAAATGAAAGAAGCATCAAAACCCAGCATCAAACCCTCAAATATTTGTGGGGTACTGTAAAAGTGCTGTGACTGATGAAGGTATTGGCTGAAACATTTTCCACTTTGTTTCTCAAACTTTGACTTTTTAACAGTTTTTTGCTCTTCTCCCATGAAGATCCATTCGGTAAATCTGCTGGCTTAATGAGTACACCAGTTAAAATTGCTTACCCTCCCTGTCTGCAAGACCTCCAGCTTAGTGGCAGCCGAGATTGCTGTTGCTGTGTATTAGTTCCCTTCCAGCCACACGTCCAGCAGTCGAGACACTTGAATGAAAGTCTGGAGTGAGTAATTCATTACATTTACACCTGACCCCAGGGCAACACTTCTAGGGAGGAGGCTGAGCTGAGCCGATTGGAAGGTGTTGTAACTACCAGTGAAGAGAGATCCTGTTGTATTATTCATGTACAGTACAGGACTACACTGAAGGCTTTGTTATTGTGTTCATTGCCCTGCTGTTCTACCCTACAATAACTCAAGTGAAGCAGCTGTTGCAAATGGCAGCCAGAAGCAGTGTTCTGGACATTAACCACTTCAACATTGCTACTTCTGATCAGTTAAGATCAGAATAAATGCAAGGGTTGCAAATTCTAATTCTAAAAGGTCACTACAAGATTTGGATGTTGTACACTGGTCCCCCTTTCTTTCACCCGGTCCATTTGTGAAAAGCAAAAATAAACTATAACAGAACTAGCAAGAGAGATGCATGTCGGAGCGCCTAAATTAAGTTATGTATCTGTTGCGTGCTAACATGAACATTTAGTTTTTATTTTAGGATTATTATTATTTTTTTTTTAAATGGTGTATTCTTTGTCTTGCGTTAATGCGTACAGAAAGTATGTAGTCAGGATGAATTGTTCTGAATCGTCTGTACGCCGTTTCTAACCAGTTACCATGTACTATGAGTTCATATTTTGGCCTAAACATCACATGAACGCTGTAAAAACACAATAAAAAAAAAAAAACACAATAAAAAAACATAATAAAAAAAAACACAATAAAAAGCAGAGTAAGCGTCTGGGTTATTGTTGAATTATGTTGGCATGAATGACAGGCTGCAATACATAAAACCACTCAAAATATGTACAAAGTAACACAGCCAGTAGGGCAGTGAAGGAGTGCGATTAACACCCTAACTCACTCTCAAGTCAAAATTGAATTGAGTAATATGTTTAAAATTCAGTTCTGCCACCTGTACAATATATAGCAAGCCACTACTGTGATGTACTTCAGCAGGCTATTGTGATACAGAACTGAAACCAGGGGCATGATGTAAGAAGTGTAGAAGCAAAGTGAGTCTCGTGGGGCTTCAATAAAAAGAAAGGTGAAATTGAAATTTCAAAACAAAACAAGGTTTTAAAAAGGTTTTCTCTTTTCATTACCAGAATTCGCAAAAGTACCATTCGCCTCATTTGAGGACAGGCTACCTTTTAATTTTTTAAGAGCGTTTTTTTAATTTTTTTTTTAATTTGGAATTGCCAATTATTTTTTTCTCATTTCTCCCCAATTTTGAAAGCCCAGTTATTTTTATTTTTTTTGTTATTATTTCAACCCAGTTCACCGCTGCACCCCTGTGCTGACTCGGGAGAGATGAAGCCAGACACATGTGACCTCCAAAATGCTTCTGCTTCTCTTTCTTTTCACCATGCAGCCATCTCAGAGGTAGTGTCAGAGGACCACACAGCTCTGGGCGGCTGACAGGCAGGCCTGCAGGCTAAGCCCTCCCCACCCGGGCAGCACTTGTCCAGTTGTGGTCTGCTCCCTGTGAACTCCCATCCATGGTCAGCAGTGAAATAGCCTGGACTCGACCCGGC
Organism: Polyodon spathula; assembly: GCF_017654505.1. Classification (NCBI taxonomy): domain Eukaryota; kingdom Metazoa; phylum Chordata; class Actinopteri; order Acipenseriformes; family Polyodontidae; genus Polyodon; species Polyodon spathula. Next base: position 34,538,789 of record NC_054540.1, on the reverse strand, counting down.
AACCACCAGGCTCTAGTGGGCATCACGCGGAGTGCTTCTGCCGGATGTGCCACTCAGGAGCCTCTTAGAGTGTGTTTAACTAGCATTCTACCTGTTATTAACTATGTTACGATAACTTTAATTTAGTTAAAGTTAAGACTAACAAGACTAACGTTAATGTGTCAAGTTACATAAATATAGCATTTCAAAGACAGATGTTGAAAAGTACCAGGTTTCCTGCCCCTCTTCACTTAACAGCCTACGCTGGATATTACACCTTTATTCAACGAGGAAAATCCCATTGAGATTAAAATCTCTTTTTCTCAAGGGACACCTGGTAAAAGAAAGGTATCATATCATACAAAAAACCAAACACACATTCATATAAGCAGAACCAATACAAACAAGTTAATCAAATTACAAAAAAAAACACTTTATGAGCATCGGCCAAAACAAAGCATGTCTCGGCTACTTAGACATACATTTTTTGTTTAAACTCCTTTAAAAGTATCAAGACAGTAGGTTTCAGTTCTCTCTGAAGCCCACCCCCACAAGTTCCGTACAAACTGTAGGAACTGAGAAACTTAGAACAGCCTGAGATCAAAGGTAATAGGTAACCAAGTAGAGGTTTATTAAGATAAGTCTGGATTTTGCTAAGGATAGCCTCATAAACAGTTATGTTCCAGTGTTCAGTCTTGGCGAAGATAAAGAAGTCAAACCAGCAAACTCAAGTGAACCTGAGACCCGGGACCCCCTCTCACCCCACAGCCTCGTTCATAAAGCTGTGCCAGCGAACCTGAGACCTTGGATCCCCCCTCGTCCCACAGCCTCATTCATTAAGCTGTGCTTGTTTTCCTGGCAGGTTGAAGTTGAGGTTTATCGGAGGGATTCCAAAAAGCTCCCTGGACTGGGAGACCCAGACATCGATTGGGAGGAGAGCGTCTACCTGAACCTCATTCTGCAGAAGGTAGGAGAGGGATTGCAGCTGAAGGAACATTGTGTCTAAAGACATGCCCACCTGCTACTAAGATTGACTTAAAATTGATTTAACCCATTCAGGTCTTCATTTGAGCATTTTTTTAACTGGCATCTACCTGTTGTTTCAATTTTCTGTTTAACTATATTGTTATGATAACTTACTCCTAATTGTGTTAACTGACAAAAATTACTTAATTCTGCAAATACAGCCCTTATGATGCCTAAAAATTATGCATTTATTGGTGTTTTCCTGCCCACAGTGATGATAAAGTTACATTTTCTATGCATTGAACTTCATAGCCGGCATGAAATTTTACTAGTCTGACTGTCCTTAAAACAGGATACAGCAGTTTGTAGCCAAAATGAAGGATTATGTTTTTTTGTTGTTGTTTTTTTTGTTTTTTTCGGTGAGACATGTTGACATTTATAATGTATCTAATTATACAGCTGGAGTTCTGATTATTTTCAAAGAAAATTGTACTTGGTACTTAATGGGTTAAATTAAATGTATTCATCTTGATCAGTATCAGATTGAGATTAAATGGATTTCAGTTGGGACTATGTCAGCCCCAGTTAGAATTGTGGGCTGGCAGAACTCTGATGGTGGAAGCTTAGCTACTCACTGAGGGTCCAGTAAATGTTAAAACACTGAGACTGGTTGTGTGTAATTCAGAGAAACCGTCTCCCTTGTTAGTATAAACATCAAGGATGGAAATAACACTCCTATTGCATATCAATTTAATCTATTTTAGGTCTCACTACAAGCTTGATTAGCCACAGTGTATAGGTAACAAACTCAGGTGTATCTTATTAAACTCGTAGTCAAACCAGGAATTGACTGAATTGCTATGCAATGGAAGGCTTATTTCAATCCCTGAAATAGCCTTGATTATCCAATCAGAAGTTATTTCCTTGTATCAACCAGCTTAAAGTTTTCACTTAAATGTCCCCAAACAGGCCATTTATACTGGCCCAAAAAACCCCAACAAAGAAACCTACACTTCCTTTTGTCGTGTTTAATTTACTGCTTCAGATATCAGGTAATGATTCAGATCTCAAAATAAAACTGACCAAAACATGTCATTTATGTTTCATTACAAAACTTTATAACTAAAAAGTTAATTTGATTAATATTTTTTAAATAATTTGACAGATAATTGAAATATTAGAAGGTTAAGAACGGTATATAAAACAGGAAATCTTTTTGAAAGGCTGCTAGCAGTGGACCTGGTATCTAAAAGGCAGTTCAGTCTGCCAGCATCACTGTGCCTTTCCAAGTGTGAAGTGTGAAGCAGTTTCTAATGTTTCTAATCTTGAGAAATGTGTGCCCTTTTCTCTTTTCCGATATTTAAGCACTCATTTCTTCATTATTCTTGATTTGTAGCTCAATACAATGTTGAATTTATGCTTATTTAAAGAGGCTTTTTCTCTTTTCCAGCTTGACTATGTTGTCACTTGTGCAGTGTGCACGAGGTCGGACGGAGGGGACATCCATATTCACAAAAAGAAGTCACAGGTGAGAGATCATGTGTTTTATAGCTGTACTGAGGCCATGGGGTAAGGTTTTGCCATCTCGTACAGAAGTCACATGCCAAAGAGATTCTATTTTTGATGGCAGTCCATTCTCTGTTTCACCAGTCCTTATACATATGATAAATCAACCAATCACAGTGAAGTATTTGCCAAAATTCCAGAACATCTTACCCTGTGTGCAGATGTCATCCAGGGCGTAGAACACCACTCCTAATTCCAATGGGGGTGGGTAAAAATAAAAAAATAAAAATTATGTTTTGTTTTTTTTAATAAAATGTTCTTTGTTTCAAAACTATTCCTGAGTACAGTCTTCATTTGTGTGGTTTATAATAAATGAATACGTTGTGTGTAAGGTGTGTCTTATTGTATAAGAAATGTAATTTTCTCAACATTTGTGCAGCCAGAACTGCTCAGCTTCACTCACACAAACTGCTTGAGATGACATCTGTTACACAGTAAGAGACACCTTACACACAGCATATTCACTTGTGAACACAATAGTAAAAACAAACAAACATTTTATCCATATTGGATTTGCCTATTTCATGACCTTTATCCTTGCGGTCAAAGATTTCTCATGTGGCCTTGTTTACCTGTGTGACAATGACCTTCATAATCAGGGTCCTAAGTTGCTTGTGTTATTTAGATGACATGCTAAACCTTTTTCAGTCTTTTCAGCATGTTTATGTTTTACCATGGAAATGTGCTTTGGTGAGGGGGCCTTATACAGTTACCAGTAATATCAGTTTACTAGATACTTCAATAAATCAATCCTCCATTATGCACGGGTAGCCAGTGTTTATGGCATGGCACTGAGACTCCTAGCACTGCTGGAGAGAGCGATGTGATGATATTCCAGGAAGGAAACTTCAGATATGATATCCTCTTACAGAGAACACAAAGACAGACATCAGCCGATCATTTACAATCAGACCCTCTTCGAAATCAAATTGACAAAGGGTTACATTAAAGGGCAATTTAAGCAAAATCCAGAGTCATACCATCAGAGGAGCCTGTCTTCACTGGGGATTCCAGAGAGAGCTTTGCATTTCAATACAGCAGAGATAGAGCAGCAACCAGTACATCACACATCAACCTGCTCACAGCGCAGCGATGATGCTCCGATCAACAGTATACAACATCTAGCCAGGAACTAAAGCTCAAATCTCATTGATCACAATATGGATTATGTACATCATGTGATGAATTACCTACCAAGTTGCAGCACAAACATTTCTGTAAACCTTGTAAAATAAACTGCTCTTTGTTAATCCTGGGTGCCCAGTGATTATTTGTTCATTTAATAGGAAAATATGCCATTAAAAAAAACATCTCTGGGTCCTGGCCCTATATAGAGGTTTTCCACAGTGAAAGCAAAGTGTAATAAAGCATGGCAAGATGTAGATAAGCATTGTAAAGAATAGTGAGATATGGACAAGCATAGTAATAAAGATGGCAAACCAGGGTAAGCTGTGCATAAAAAGTATAACCATGGGAAACGTTTTATAAGGGAGGTGGTAAAGCAGGGACGTGTTTGACCCAGTTTGGGGGATAAAGGGCCATTAACAACATATGACAAAACTGCTGGAGAGAGACCCAGGACTGCCTGGCAGGCAGGTCATATTCAGGATTAAGGTGCTGTCTGAACCAGATCTTTTCTGTCTCTTGTTCACAGCAAGTGTTCGCTTCGCCTAGTAAGAACCCCATGGACAGCAAGGGCGAGGAGTCCAAAATGAGCTACCCAAACATATTCTTCATGATCGACAGCTTTGAGGAGGTAAGTTTGGGGTCATGGTAAAGCACGGAACACACCCTTGATTTGTGTTACAAAGGAACAATTTAATATCAGGACATGCAGACAGTGTTTTTTATGTTTTTGAGTATGTACAGTAGACACAAAATGTTGCAGACAATGAAGTTTGAAGGATTAATTAACTTTTATTATATCATGTAATTAAAAGAAAGTACAAAATGATATTGCAAAATAATAGTAGTACAGTATTTCATGTTTGATTTTGAAATGTCAGAGTTTTCAGTTTTTCATTAAGTATATGGGGAAAACTACAAAGCGGCATGCAATTCAATATGTTAACGTAACATTATTCAGCAGGTTTCGTTTGACTTTATGAAGCAAAATTTGTTAATTCTATAGGGTGATGCAAAACTTTTGTCCATAGCTGTTTCACACTATTCCATATTGAATTATTCCACCAATGAGGATGACCAAATAAGCAAAGAGAGGCTTGTTTACAGCCATTCTTCTGAGTGAAATAATCACAGCACAGCATGAACGTTATAGAGTACTCTGTTTTTATAACAAGATGCTTTAAACCTAAATTAAACAGCTGAATTGGGAGAATTACTTTCCTTAGATCAAGCTCCACATTGCTTGGCAACATTAGGCGTAATTTTGAGCAGTCATTTTGTCCTTTGATTTGATCGAACACAAGATCGATTCCAAAATAAGATCCAGTAAAAACTAATATCAGTTCAGCCGCATTAGATATGAAGCATTTATTGAACAATAGATGATGTCAACATTTAACACACTGTCCTGTAAATTCTAGTTCATCAGTAGCCCTGTTTCCCTTGGTGATGTTTGAGACATAATTATAATGTGTCTGTGCTGTGCAGGTGTTTGGGGACATGACTGTGGGAGAGGGGGAGATGGTCTGTGTGGAGCTGGTGGCCAGTGACAAGAACAATACCTTCCAGGGGGTCATATTCCAGGGGTCCATCCGATACGAAGCTCTCAAGAAGGTCTATGACAACCGGGTGAGTGGCTGGAATTCACAGCCTTGGGGTGGTTTATACAGGGGCACAATTAACCTAAACCATTACTTTAAACACAATACAGAAACCAGGACCAGAGGACACAGTTGAAAATGGACTTAGGACGGAGTGAAGGAGACACTTCTTTACACAGAGTGGTGAGGGTATGGAATGGGTTACCTAGTCATGTTGTTGAGGCAGAAATACTTGGATCCTTTAAGACCCAACTTGACCGTTCTGAGATCAATCAACTGCTAGGAACCTGACAAGCTTAGATGGGCGAATGGCTTCCCCTCGTTCGTAAGTTTTCTGAAACAGACTTTTAAAAAGAACATGCAAGCGGCCTTCAACATTATCACTGCCCTTTCTTTATTCTTTACTGCTTTTATTTTGTAGAATAGTCAAATAAAGTTCAAAGTTTAAAACCAACAAAAATTATTTTTGATCAGATAGAACTATTGTGTAAATTATAAAATGTGATGAAGTGAAAATCTGTGTTTACAAAATTGCCTTTTTTCAAATGCCTATAAAACACTGTCATTGAGTCATGTATGCTAAATCAACCAATCACAATAAAGTATTCTCAATACCTCTTGTGTACAGACTTTTAAGGTCTTTGATGGATTAGGGCCATCCAATCTCCAAAAACTACTAACTGTATATTCCTATTCGTTCCTTGAAATCAGGCAATGCAGAAGTTTTAGTTGTTCTAAAAATCATCATAAATCAGCTGGAGCCGGAGCTTTATGCTGTTGTGCTCCTTGTTTGTGGAATTTGATTCCGGTTGACATGAGGCAGGTTCAAATACTGGATTCTTTTTAAGTCTAAATTTAAAACATACTTTAAAAAAAATGTGCTTTATATAATTGGTTTTAGCTGGAGTGCATTGTACATGTGAGCTCTCGTGTTGTTTTTCATTTTGCACAGCGCTCTGGGATGCCATGGTGTGAAGAGAGGGTGCTATATAAAAATATATTTGTATTGTATTCTATTGTATTATATTGTTGACGAGATACCTGGTTTGTTTTCCTCTTTACTCTTGTGTGGTGCAGGATTCATCAATTAAACATTTTGAATTTGTAAAAAACTATTGCTGTAAGTAGTAAATGAGGCCTTAAACTTCAAATGTTTCCTGCTGCATTTCAAATCCTTAAATCGTTCATAGTTTCCCTGCTGTGTTTTGCTGTTCTCTCCTTTTCCCATTTCAGAGAGACCCACCTCCTGCTGGGTTGCTGAATGAATTCTTCATGTATTTTCAATTTAGGTCCTCAAAATAAAATGTCTGCCAAGAGAGTTTTATTTAAAAGTAAAACCGACTTTCAAAAGACTACAGGAATCAAGATTGACCTGCTCACCACAATAGAAGCAGCCTGTCATTCATATACTGCACATACTGCCACTTTTTTTTTTTTAAATGACTAGTAACAATATCATTACTTTGTATCATGTTTGTTATAAACATTTGCAAACAATTTTTTAAACGGTGTGTTTTCAAGATCTGTGGTACTTTTAGTAACATAATCTGTGGTACTTAATAATAATAATAAAAAAAAAACTAAAAAGAAAAGTGTTTTATTTCTTGCTGCCACAATATTTGGAAAGATTTTAGGGATGTTTAAGTTGGTTGATAGTTTAATAGTTGATAGTTGTCTTATTATTATTACAGTAAAAGGTACTGTAAATAATGAATAACGGAATAAATAGCCTATATCCTAGCAACCTGAGCAGCTACTGTCTGTAGAAGTCAGCTCGGGGGAGCGATGTGTATCTACTGGCTTATTGAGAATCCCTGCTGCTACCTGACCGAAAAAGTACTGAGAGTTATTACAAGTGATCCGGGAAGATAGGAAAGGTCCAATACATCTTACATGCATTTTTTTGGATCTGCTCCACTGCTCTAGTTGTTAGCCATAGACATATATCATGTAGACTAGATCAGCCAAAGGGTCTTTTTATCTGTAAGGGCCAGCTGTGTGTTGCCAGCTAAAAAAACAAAAGGAAACTGGATTTAAAATGTTAGGTTTCTAAATGGTGCTGGCTCATCTACACTAAGGGCAGTTAGTCATATCTAGCCTATAGCATGTTACAAATCTCTGCCAGGCAACTAAAACTGAAGAGAAGTTCCAAAAGCATCTTAATGCAGACAAATAAACACAAAACCTAACAGTATCTGAGTAATTGCAATGGGAACCACTCCCAGAGGTTGCAGACAGCATGGAAAGGTAAGGGGAAAAAAAGAAAATGAAAGCTACTTACTCTTGGGCATGTGTTCTTTACGTTTCCTGCGCAGGTTAGCGTAGCAGCGAAAATGGCTCAGCGGATGTCCTTCGGGTTTTACAAGTACAACAACATGGAGTTTGTACGCATGAAGGGGCCCCAGGGGAAGGGCCACGCGGAGATGGCAGTGAGTCGAGTGCCAACCGGCGACACATCTCCCTATGGCACTGAGGAGGACTCGGACTCTCCTGTACACGAGCGGGTCAGTGCTGCGCCACCAAGCCACGATTGTTAGGCTACACATTGGCATTAAAGCTTACGTTGACCTACATCGAAATTGGAGTGCTACAGTACTGTTGCTTTTCAAAAGGCATGGCTTCTTATTTTCTAAATTCTGTAGATGTTTTCTTTTGTTTGAGTTAAATTTTTTATTGTAAATCAACTTAGTCAGGCCATTCGTCAGCACTAGTTGGAGAATATTCATCAGTTTGCATATATAGTGGCATCCGTCGTTACAGTAAAACTTTCAGTATCCAAATACCTCTTATATGTGAATAGCCCCTTGTTAACTAGTCTTGTTGTGTGCTGTTCTTCTCTACCCTGATTGCAAAGAAAATGCACAATTCAGCCCTCAATCTCTGCTATTCACAGACTAGCGCAGTGCTATATGTTACATATTTACAGGTAAAAGGATTGAATTATATATTTTTATGAGGTATCTTGATTGAGAAAGTCATGTAAAAAAAAATAGAAGTTGTATCGATCTTGTATTATTCCCTGTTCACTTCCAGGTGACTTCCTTCAGTACCCCTCCCACTCCAGAGAGGAACAACCGTCCGTCCTTCTTCTCTCCGTCCCTGAGACGCAAGATTCCCCGCAACAGGATTGCCGAGATGAAGAAATCCCACTCTGCCAATGACAGCGAGGAGTTCTTCAGAGAAAACGAAGACAGCGGAGGTCAGTGCCAGGCATGGATACGAGTAAGATTAGCGCTGGGGAAAATATTCAAGAGCAGGTGAACAGGGAGCTTACCTTTCTTTGGTGTTTCTTCTCATCACAATTAATCAAATGCTGTGTTCAAGGTGCTTTCATTTGAGATCAGGAGCTGCTTTTCTGTTCGAGTTACCTGTCATAGATACATGTAACACAGTCTGATTAATCCATGCCTTTAAAGAAGTGCCAGCGCCATCTAGTGATGTGCCATTTTGGATCAGTTCCTAACCCTGAAACCACCAGGTTATGTCGGTAGTTAAATTAACAGACAAATAAATTAACCTCCCATTGAACTGCAGGGAAGAGAGTCTTTCTGTTCTGTGTTTAAGGTTCAGTATAGGTTGCATTCTAGATTTAATTTTCTTACTGTAACACAGTACTAACGTGTAGCAGTTTTTCCATCTAAGTAAAATTGAAAGAATATTCAAATATTCATCAGTATGCAGTGTGACATGGGAGGAGACTATGGTAGCAGATAAGGGCATCATTTGTCTTGGAGGTTGGTTTGAAGGTCGAAGTAACATTTAAAAACAGCGTGCTGCATTTCCTCAGAGACACAGCAGCAGCTTTTAACAGATAGTATCTTTCTTCTAAAGTTGCTTTTGACACAGAAGCTTGCAGCTTCACAGAAGAGTTGGTTACCCTACTCATTTGAACAATTCAGTTTGTTTTCTACTTGTGTTTTGAATAATAATTATTAATAAAAAAAAACTAAAAAAAAAAAACTGGATATCTCAGTGGTCTCAATTAACACCTGTCGTTGAAGACTATTTAATCTGCCTTCCCTTCCAGCTTCCCCTCTCGCGTGTACCTCAGTGCGCTGCCCCCCTTTCTTCCTCTGATTCCTTCCAGCTTCCCCTCTCATGTGTACCTCAGTGCGCTGCCCCCCTTTCTTCCTCTGATCCCTTCCAGCTTCCCCTCTCGCGTGTACCTCAGTGCGCTGCCCCCCTTTCTTCCTCTGATCCCTTCCAGCTTCCCCTCTCGCGTGTACCTCAGTGCGCTGCCCCCCTTTCTTCCTCTGATCCCTTCCAGCTTCCCCTCTCACGTGTACCTCAGTGCTCTGCCCCTCTTCACTTATTCTGATCCCTTCCAGCTTCCCCTCTCGCATGTACCTCAGTGCGCTACCCCCCTTTCTTCCTCTGATCCCTTCCAGCTTCCCCTCTCATGTGTCTCAGTGCGCTGCCCCTCTTCACTTATTCTGATCCCTTTCAGATTCCCCTCTCACGTATCCTAAGACGCTTCCCTTATTCTTTCTCAGCTCTTCACAACGCCACTAACCTGCGGTCGCGCTCTCTGTCAGGCACGGGCCGCTCTCTGGTGGGCTCCTGGCTGAAGCTCAACAGGACGGAGGAGTACTTCCTGCTCTATGCACACCTTACTTACGTCACGCTGCCGCTGCATCGCATCACAGCAGGTAAGAAGACCTCGGAATCCCCCAGCCTCCGTTTCATATCAACTTTTATTTATCTAGATGAGTCAATTGAGAACAAATTCTCACTTACAATGACGACCTGGCAAGAGGCTCACACCACCACAACAAACAACATCAAACTCAATAAAATTATTAATCGTAAAACATCAATCATAAAACTAGCACCTTAGCAGGCACAAATGTCAGTCAGCAATGATTCGACCCTACAGATAAAAGCAACCTCAGATATGAACCGTTTTAATTTGAAGTTTAGTTGAAACTCATTCCAGTCATTGGCTGCTGCAAACTGAAATGAGTGACAACCGGAAACTGTTGATACCCTGCAAGGGAACAACTAGTTTAATGCATTTACTGGATCTTAAATTGTATAATGAAGAGGAGAGCTCCAGTAAACTACGCAAGCAAGCAGGCGTTTTCCCAATGAAGGGTTGCTAGATTAAGATAGAGCAGTGCTTCAGTCGCCTTGTATGTAGAGAGGGCCAATAAATCTGATTGTAAAGCTCACAATGGGGACAGATTTTATAGCAGAATGGTATGAAACATCTAGTTTCATAAACAGGCTTTTAGAGACTATCACCAGAATCTAAACTAGGGAGTTAAGACGTCGGAACTCAGATATATTCTATGGAATGTATAAAACAAGATTCAGTTTATGGTTAGGCCATGTTCACATAAAGATGTGCATTATAGACCGTTCTGTAATTCACTTCCCACAGTATCTTGCTTATCTCTCCACTTTAAATGTCTCCATTTAGTTCCAATAAGAAATGCAGTCTGCAGTCCAATCTGCTCCTGAACATCATTACACACAGGACAAATATCACCTTCTGTGCTTCCCTGTCTCTACAGCTTACATTTCTTTACCTACAATATATCTCTGACATTAGAAACCTAATAAAACACTGGACACTGCCTCAGCCAGTCATGATGCAACATTTCAGGTCATTACCTACCAGTGAACACCCGCTAGTGTAAACACTAATTTCTGTGTTTTAGTCAAGCAATATAATCTTTGCTTTAATTAAAAGAGTGAACACAAAGATATACCAGAGTATTTGCTGTGTTGAAAGTTAGTTTTCAGGGACTTGACAGCTCCATTTTTAATACTATTACAATGGAATTCATCCCAAGCCCATGTAAATCAATGCTTTTGGCCCAACCACACCCTTAGGTCATTATCTGCCACTTAGAGACCCCCACATCAGTCATTACTGAAAGTTGTGCTTCAAAATGGCTGTATTCCTTATGTGTGTATATACAGTGCATTGCAAAAGTATTCAGACCCTTCCTATGGTGTCCCATTTTGTGAAATTACAAAATGATGCATACTCATTTTTTAAACTTAATATTTTATTCAAAACTTGAGAGCTCAAACTGAAGACTTCTAAGGGTAAGATAATTTGCAGTAAATGTCAACAAAAACTAAAGTGAAAAAACTGAAATATGTTGATTGCATAAGTATTCAGACCCGTCAACTCAATATTTGGTGGAAACACCTTTGGCAGCAATTATAGCCAGAAGTCTTTTTGGGTAAGTCTCTACCAACGTTGTGCACTGGCTTGGTACAATTTGTGCCCATTCTTCTTGGCAGATTTGCTCAAGCTCTCTCAAGTTGCTTGGGGATCGCTTGTGGACAGCAGTTTTCAAGTCTTTCCACAGATTCTCAATAGGATTCAAGTCAGGAATTTTACTGGGCCACTCAAGGATATTCACTTTCTTATTCTTAAGCCACTCCAGTGTAGCTTTGGCCTTATGCTTTGGATCATTATCCCGGTGAAAGGTGAATTTTCACCATCCATTTTTCCTTCAATCCTAACAAGCTTTCCAGACCCTGCTGAGGAGAAGCATCCCCATAGCATGATGCTGCCACCACTATACTTGACTGTAGGGATGGTGTTGACTGGGAGGTATGCTTTGTTGGGACTGCGCCAAATGTAACGCTTGGCATTTAGACCAAAAAGTTCCAATTTGGTCTTGTCAGACCACAATACCTTTTGCCACATTTTTGCAGGATCACTGTTTGTACTCATTGTTGCAAACTCCATGCGGGCTTTGAGATGGCTTATTTTTAGTACTGGCTTCCTTTTTGCCATCCTGCCATACAGGCTACTTTTGTGAAGTGTTCTGGATATTGTTGACTGATGCATATTTTCTCCCATCTCAGCCATTGAACTCCATAGCTCTTTCAAAGTTGTCGTTCGCCTCACAGTGGCATCCCTCGCCAGTTTCCTCCTTGCCCGGCTGCTCAATTTGGAGGGATGGCCTGATCTAGGGAGTGTCTGGGTGGTACAATGCACCTTCCATTTCTTGATGATTGAGTAAACTGTGCTCACAGGAATATTCAGAGACTTCGAAAATGTTCTGTACCCTTCTCCTGATCTGTGCTTTTCAGTGACTTTATCCCTGATTTGCTTTGAAAGCTCCTTGGTCTTCATGGTTCAGTCTCTGTTTGAAATTTACTACCTGACCAAGGAACCTCACAGAGACAGGTGTCTTTATTCTGAAATCACGAGAACCACTAATATTGCACACAGACAGAGGCCATTCAACTAATTGTGTGGCTCGTTAAGGCCATTTTGTGCACCTGAATTAATTTAAGTTTGCCACAGCAAAGGGTTTGAATACTTATGCAATCATGCCTTTTCAATTTTTATTTCATATTAATTATCTATTTACTTCTTTCTTTTAGGTTTTGCTTTGAATATGTGGAGTAGGTTGTGTATATAACACATATTAATTCCTATTTCAAAGTGTCATGACTGCAAGCTTTAAAGCAACAAAATGTGAAAACTGTGAGAGGGTCTGAATACTTTTGCAAGACACTGTATTGTGTGTGTGTGTGTGTGTGTGTGTGTATGTGTATATATATATATATATATATATATATATATATATATATATATATATATATATATATATATATATATATATATATAGTATATATATAGCCTATAGAAAGTCTATACCCCCTTTCAAAATTTTCACCTTTTGTTGCCTTATAGCCTGGAATTAAAATGCATTTTTTTTTTCTTTTTTTATCTACACATCCTGCCCCACAACTTCCAAGTGAAAAAAATTAATAAAAAATAAGAACTGAAATAGCTTGGTTGGATAAGTGTCCACCCCCCTTGTAATAGCCATCCTAAATTAGCTCAGGTGTAACCAATCACCTTCAAAATCACACACCAAGTTAAGTGGCCTCCCCCTGTGTTAAACTGTAATGATTCAGATGATTTCAGGATAAATTCAGCAGTTTCTGTAGGTTCTCTCTGCTGGGTAGTGCATTTCAAAGCAAAGACACAACCATGAGCACCAAGGCACTTTCAAAAGAACTCCGGGACAAAGTTGTTGAAAGGCACAGATAAGGGGATGGGTATAAAAAAATATCAAAGGCCTTGAATATCCCCTGGAGCACGGTGAAGATGATTAATAAGAAGTGGAAGGTGTATGGCACCACCAAGACCCTGCTTAGATCAGGCCGTCCCTCCTGGATGACCAAGCAAGAAGGAGACTGATCAGACAGGCTACCAAGAGGCCAGTGGCAACTTTACAAGAGCTACAGGCTTTTATGGCCAAGACTGGTCAAAGTGTGCATGTGACAACAATATCCCAAGCACTCCACAAATCTGGCCTGTAGGTAGGGTGGCAAGAAGGAAGACATTACTCAAAGCCCACCTTGAATCCCGTTTGAAGTATGCAAAAAAACACTCAGGAGATTCTGTAGACATGTGGCCAAAAGTTTTGTGGTCTGACGAAACTAAAATGGAACTTTTTGGCCTAAATGTAAATCATTATGTTTGGTGCAAACCCAACACAGCGCATCATCCAAAGAAAACCATCCCTACTGTGAAGCATGGTGGTGTCAGCATCATGTTATGGGGATGTTTCTCATCGGCAGGACTGGAGCACTTGTCAGGATAGAAGGGAAAATGAATGGGGCAAAGTACAGAGAAGTCCTTGAGGAAAACCTGCTGCCCTCTGCAAGAAAGCTGAAACTGGGACGGAAGTTCACTTTTCAGCATGACAACGATCCAAAGCACACAACCAAAGCTACACTGGAGTGGCTAAGGAACAAAAAGGTAAATTTCCTTGAGTTGCCCAGTCAGAGCCACGACCTAAATCCGATCAAAAATTTGTGGCATGACTTGAAGATTGCTGTCCATCAACACTCCCCAAGGAACTTGACAGAGCTTGAACAGTTTTAGAAAGAAGAATGGTCAAATATGGCCAAATCTAGGTGTGCAAAGTTGAGACCTACCCCAACAGACTCGCAGCTGTAATTGCTGCCAAAGGTGCTTCCACCAAGTATTAACACAGGGGGGTGGAGACTTATCCAGTTATGATCTTTCAGTTTTATATTTTTTTAATATATCATATTTTTCTCAATAAAAACTTGTTTCCCCTTAACAGTGTGGAGTATGGTGTGTAGATAAGTGGAAATAATCCTCATTTAAATGCATGAAACAGTGAAAAAAGTTCAAGGGGGGTGTAGACTTTCTATAGGCAGTGTGTGTGTGTGTGTGTGTATATATATATACAGTGCCTTGCAAAAGTATTCAGACCCCTGACCAATTCTCTCATATTACTGAATTACAAGTGGTACATTGAAATTTAGTTCTGTTCGATATTTTATTTTAAAACACTGAAACTCAAAATCAATAATTGTAAGGTGACACTGGTTTTATGTTGGGAAATATTTTTAAGACAAATAAAAAACTGAAATATCTTGCTTGCATAAGTATTCAACACCCACACATTAATATTTGGTAGAGCCACCTTTCGCTGCAATAACAGCTTTAAGTCTTTTGGGGTAAGTATGTACCAGCTTCTGAAGTACCAGGGTCTGAATACTTTTGCAAGGCACTAATTATATATATATATATATATATATATATATATATATATATATATATATATATATATATATATATATATATATATATATATACATACACACACACACACACAGTACTGTGCAAAAGTTTTAGGCAGGTGTGAAAAAATGCTGTAAAGTAAGAATGGTTTCAAAAATAGACATGTTAATAGTGTAGATTTATCAATTAACAAAATGCAAAGTGAGTGAACAAATAAAATTTACATTAAATCAATATTTAGTTAGTATAGTTTCCTTGGCCGACCACTGCGTCTGCGGTCCTCAACATTGCCCGTTTCTTTGTGCTTCTTCAAAAGAGCTTGGACAGCACATCTGGAACCCCTGTCTGCCTTGAAATTTCTGTCTGGGAGAGACCTCGAGGATGCAGTATAACTACCTTGTGTCTTGTTGCAGTGCTCAGTCTTGCCATGGTGTATGACTTTTGACAGTGAGCTGTCTTCAGCAACCTCACCTTGTTAGCTGAGTTTGGCTGTTCCTCACCCAGTTTTATTCCTCCTACACAGCTGTTTCTGTTCCAGTTAATGATTGTGTTTCAACCAACATATTGAACTGATGATCATTAGCACCTGTTTGGTATAATTGTTTAATCATACACCTGACTATATGCCTACAAAATCCCTGACTTTGTGCAAGTGTACCTAGAAGAATTGATGCTGTTTTGAAGGCAAAGTGATCACACCAAATATTGATTTGATGTAGATTTTTCTTCTGTTCACTCACTTTGCATTTAGTTAATTGATAAATATAACCTATTAACATGTCTATTTTTTAAAGCATTCTTACTTTATAGCATTTTTTCACACCTGCCTAAAACTTTTGCACAGTACTATCTATCTATATCTATCTACTATCTATCTATCTATATATATATAAATACTTTTATATATATATATATATATATATATATATATATATATATATATATATATATATATATATATATATATATACACACACACACACAGTGCTGTGAAAAACTATTTGCCCCCTGTCTGATTTTCTGCATTTTTGCACATTTTTCGCATTGAATTTGGTCAGATCTTTTTGTGGGTTGTAGTAGTATATAGAGGGAGTCAGAAAAAAAAAAAATGACACCAAAGTTTGGTTGTTCTTTCATTTGTTTGGTGTGCAGGGTAATCAAACATGCAATCTTCAGCTGTGAAAAAGTTATTGCCCCCCCTAGTTAACTCAACCCAATTAAAGGAATAATTAGGATCAGATGTTTGAATACTTGTTTAACAACCAGGCCTGATTTGGGCCAGCCCTGCCCAATATAAATCTGACTAACTTTGGCCCTTACCATCAAAGTGAAGTTGTCAGCACACATGTTCTAGAGGCACATCAGGCCACGATGAAAAGAAATTCGTGAAGACCTCTGGAAAAAAGTTGTTGATGCCCATCAGTCTGGAAAGGGTTACAAAGTCATTTCTAAGGCTCTAGGGCTCCACCAAACCACAGTCAGAGCCATGTTGTCCAAATAGAGAAAGTTTGGGACACTAGTGAATCATCCCAGGAGTGACCATCCTGCCAAAATCTCTCCAAGAGCAAGGCGTAAAATCATCCCGGAAGTCACAAAGAACCCTAGAACAACATCCACGGATCTGCAGGCCTCTCTTGCCTTGGCTAAGGTCAGCGTTCATGACTCCACCATCACAAAGCCACTGGGCAAAAATGGGATTTATGGCAGAGTAGCAAGGCGGAAACCACTGCTCACTAAGAAGAACATGAATGCTCGTCTCAAGTTTGCCAAAAAGCACCTGGATGATTCTCAAGAGTTCTGGAACAATGTTCTATCGACAGATGAGTCAAAAGTGGAACTTTTTGGCCAGCATGGGCCCCGTTATGTCAGGCGAAAACCAAACACTGCATTTCACAGTAAGAACCAACGGTCAAGCATGGTGGTGGTAGTGTCATAATTTAGGGATGCTTTGCTGTATCAGGACCTGGACGACTTGCCATTATTGAAGGAACCATGAATTCTGCTTTGTATCAGAATTCTACAGGAAAATGTCAGGTCATCCGTCCGTGAGCTGAAGCTGAAGCACAGCTGGGTCATGCAGCAAGACAATGATCCGAAACGCACAAGCAGGTCTACATCAGAATGGTTGAAGAACAATAAATTTAAAGTTTTGGAATGGCCTAGTCAAAGTCCAGACCTAAACCGCATTGAGATGTTGTGGCAGGACCTGAAATGCTCGAAAACCCACAAATGTCACTGAGTTGAAGCATTTCTGCATGAAGGAGTGGGCCAAAATTCCTCCACGGCGCTTTGAGAGACTGATTAATAACTACAGGAAGCGTTTGGTTGCAGTTATTGCTGCTAAAGTTGTAACCAGTTATTGAGTCTAAAAAACAAATCAATTAAGATTAATTAAATCAACTAATTAAAAGTCTTCATTAGGTTAGTATTCACCCCCTTTGCTATGACACTCCTAAATAAGCTCAGGTGCAACCAATTGCCTTCAGAATTCACACAATAAGTTAAATGGAGTCCATCTGTGTGCAATAAAAGTGGTTCACATGATTTCAGTTTAAATACACCTCTGTCTCTGTAAGGTCCCACAGTTGGCTAGTGCATTCAAAGCAAAGATACTACCATGAAGACAAAGGAGCTTTTAAAACAACTCCGGAATGAAGTTGTGGAAAGGCACAGATCAGCGGAGGGGTGTAAAACAATTTCAAAGGCATTGAATATCCCTTGGAGCACAGTCAAGTCGTTCATTAAGAAGTGGAAGTTATACGGCACCACCTAGAATCTGTTTAGAGCAGGCCGTCCTCCCAAATTGAGCAGTCGGATAAGAAGGGCATTGGTCAGAGAAGCCACCAAGAGGCCAATGACAGCTCTGAAAGACCTCAGCATTCCATGGCTGAGATAGGAGAAACTGTCCATGTGTCAACAATAGCTGAGGTACTCCACAAATCTGGCCTGTATGGAAGAGTGGCAAGAAGGAAGCCATTTCTGAAAAAAGCCAATGTAAAATCCCGCTTGGAATTTGCAAAAAGGCATGTGGGAGACTCTGAAAAGATGTGGCAAAAGATTCTGTTGTCCTATTTTAAACAAAAATTTAACTATTTGGGCTAAACGCAAAGCATAATGTCTGGCTCAAAACCCAACACGCACATCACCCAGCTAACACCATCCCTACTGTGAAGTGTGGTGGTGGCAGTATCATGCTATGGGGATGCTTTTCATCGGCACGGAGTGGGAAGCTTGTCAGGGTAAAGGGCAAAATAGATGGAGCTAAATACAGGGAAATCCTTGAGGAAAACCTACGTCAGTCTGCAAAAGACCTAAAGCTGGGATGGAAATTCACCTTTCAGCAGGACAGTGACCCCAAGCACACAGCCAAAGCGACACTGGAGTGGCTTAAAAACAAGAAAGTGAATGTCCTAGAGTGGCCCAGTCAAAGCCTGGACTTGAATCCGATTGAGAATCTGTGGCAAGACTTGAAGATTGCTGTCCACCAACGATCCCCGTCCAACTTGACAGAGCTTAAACAATTTTTAAAGAAGGGTGGGAAAATATTGCACGATACAGATGTGCAAACCTGGTAGAGACTTGCCTTAAAAGACAAACCGCTGTAATTGCTGCCAAAGGTGGTTCTACCAAATATTGACTCAGGGGGGTGAATACTTATCTAACCAAGACATTTCAGTTTTTTTTTTTATTTTTCATTGACTGTGGTACATCATTATATAAAAGAAAACAGAACCACCTCTCAAATATAAGAAATAAAAAAGTAAATGAACCAATAGTTCAGCACTTTACAAAGAACAGACACACCATGGTTGACCTCAAGCTTGTGGTTTTAGAAAAAATTAAATTTGATAATGTACAGTATAGAAGAATAAAATAAAAGTAATGGATAAATATACTAGATACCATGATGCCTGTAGGGTTAAATAGAAAGGAACAGTAGATCATTATATCATTAGCTATGAATGACATTACAAAGACATTAAAGTCAAAGAGAAATAAATGTGTGGTTACTATGGCATCAGAAGCCTATAACTACCTCCAATGTTTGTTTTCAAACACGCTTCCCCTTGACAAAGGCATGTTAAGCATACCAAAACATTGGGTAGCTAATATATACAGCTAATTATAAAAGTAGTGACTGTTCTGTTTAGCAGTGGCTTCTCTTCAGCAAGTGTTTCTAGTGGATGATGAGAATCCTGTTGGATTCTGATTCTCCTTGGATACAGAGCTGTGTGCAGTTTTTGAATTCTCTGTATCAAGTGTCAGATATTTATATCTGATGATATGCAAGCCACTTCTTTTATAGGGCCATGTGGAACACCTTCTGTGCAACAGGATATTTCAGCTACATTTATTGTAGTTGTATATAAAAACACAAGTGAAATCTTCAAAATGTGAAACTGCCCTCTTAAAATATTTTTCTTTCCTTGTCTTGTCTCAGACATTCTAGAAGTGAGACAGAAACCGATCCTGATGATCTAGCAAAAGAGAAGGCCCTGTCTTGGAACCTCACTGCCAAGTGCCTCCCAGAGACAGACAACACTACCATCTAGTGTCCAGAAAGAGAACTACAAACAGAAAGAACAAAAAACAAACCAGCCAATCAAAAAGTGCCTCTTTCTTCCTTCTTCAGTCCCGTGTCCCGCCTGGTGTGCAAACGAGACGTGCTTTCTCTCTGGGCTCGGAAGAGGTCTTCTTCTAGAGGAGGCAGCTTCAGAAATCAAAACTAAAAGGCTTTACGAACAACATCAAACCGTGTTTACTTGAACAGTATCTTTTTTAATATATATATATATATATATAATATAATAATATATAATATATCTATATATATATATATAAATAGGCGATAGAGAACATTGTGAGGATTTAAAGAAGAGCCAGCTGGAATGCCTTCCATGTTATTAGAGGGTTCCCAGACTGGCCCCGAGCTCGTCAAGGGTTCTGCTGCTTTGGCAGATTCTTCTGTTTGTCTCGGCTTTTAATAAAATCTCATGTTTGTTTTTTCAATTTCCTCATATGGTTGTAAGATGTGGTGGATGGAGAGGCCAGTTCTAATCCTCTCCTGTGTGAAGAGTAATGTAAAGGTATTCAGATCCTTTGCTTGTCCTGTGAGAGGGAATTGACACAAAAAGTGAAACTTCCAGAATGACTTGACTCCTGTTTCTTGTTATGTATAAACTGAATTTACAATTAAAAGGCAGGGTTTAAAAGTTGGGTATTAAAACCAGCAGGGACTGTTTTTTTTTTTTCTTTTTTTCTTTACTGGTCAGATGCCCAGTGAGGTGAAGTGGACACCTGCAGGACTGGCCTTTGTCCTCCAGGGGTCAGTAGCTCACATCCACTGTGCAGCTGCTGTGTCCAATGTGGGATCACAGGACGCACACTGACTCTGTTGTGGGATTGTCGCGGTGAGGGAAAATAATTGAACATTCTAAATTGACTATATTTCAGATTCTTTTGACACTTAGGAGTATAAAGTCAACCATTACTTTTAAAACCCTCAGTGTTATATTTAGTCATTTCGTGGGTAGACATGCTATAGTTCAATTTAGTAACACTTAGAAACTTTCTGAAGTCTTTCTCAATGTCTTCAATGAGCCTGGTGTACAGGGAAGGATCAGATAAAATGGACATGCAGCCCAAAGCAAGCACTAGCCAAACAGAACCATGTCTGCTGTGCCAAAACATTTTCCAATATGAAGTAAAATTCTTTCCAGGACAGATATCCATTTTTATAGTCTGCCTTCCAATTCGATTTTGTAGATTGTGTGAATCGTACATGTGAAGCGTGTTAGGAAAACAAGCACTCTACGCTATTGTTTGGACCACGCTATGCAGCAGGTTCACTTCCTGTGCAGCGGTTATTTGGACCACATCTGTGCTTCAGAGAACTTTACATGTGGGGCTTAAATCCTGGATCACAGGAAGTGAATAGTTGCCAAAAAAGGTACTTTGTTACAGTGATATTATAGTATGAGTATAGTATGGACAAAATAACAACTGACATTGATAATGAAAGACAGACAGTAGTAACCTAAGGACTTGAGTCAACAGAAAATTAAAAACAAGCAGCATAAAGGACCATTGTTAAAGTGTTTTCTGTGTTCTGGAACAACCTTCCACTTTTGTCCGCAGAACGCAACAAAGCTCACTCTGTGGAATCTGCTACAGTACGTTTGTGCTCTTTTAAAGTATTTTCACTTTAAAGATTTTTTTTTTTTTTCTTGGAGCTTTTTAGCAAAAGCTTGCTTTGAACAAAATAAAAAGGAAATTTTAAAAGGAGGATCCCGCACTGAGTGGGATGAGTATTGCATTTACATTCATTTAAAAAAAAAAAAAATCACAAGTCAAAGTGCATGTTAGGTCCATTCATGATTTCCTACCTTGTATGCCTTTTTCTGTACTTGTTTATGAAAATACACATCAAGAGAAAAAAAAAAAAAACTTGAGTGATTTTTTTTATTTTTTAAGTCATATTCAAGTGCATTATTGTATTTTCTGTTTTCGTCACATCGTACAAAACTCTTATTAAGGTACCAATTTAAATTCAATTGCAAAATAGAAATTCACACTAACAAATGGCTTGAGGACATTTATTTAGAAGTCCTGTCAATGATTTAATTGAATCAAAAGAAAAAAATCTCAGCATTCTTTGTTTAATGTATGTATTTATAAATTGATTTTTCCAAGCTAAGCCTAAATTGAAATGGGCCCCAAAGTGTGTACATGAAAAAAAAAAAAAAAAAAAATCAAGATCAGTTTCTCAGTGTCCCTCTACCATGTTTGAAACCCTTGTCACACAGCACTGTCAATAGGGTGCGAGGCAGTACAGGCCACACTCAATCCACTGCACCACTCTCTGATTACCAGCTAGAAATCTGAAGTCCATCACTTGAAACATCAGTAGTTTACAGTCTTAGATACAGAAGTGTGCCAGCTGTCTTACTCATGACAAACAGGGATGCAGATTTTATGTAATACAGGAAGCATGTCCAGGGTGCCTTTAGTATGACATTCACTTATGAGAAGGACAGCTCATTTGCACAAACTGTTTCTAGATTTATGTGAAAATGTTCAGTGGTACTACTCTGGCTGGCTGTGCTGTAACTGACTAGATGAAGATACTACTCTTTTTGAAGATGTAGCGTGAATTCAGTGGTTATTTTCTAGAGATAATTGTGAACATGTAGAATGGAACTAGGATGCTAACATTGTCCATATATTTCACACGGCAATGGTATCTCAATAGTATGAACTATTCAATGGTAATCCATTGCAGTAATAACCTGTCATACCAGGCCGAAACCACTGAATACACACAGCTCATTCTGTTAGCGTTGCGCGGAGATTGGTCACCTGTTCTGTACAAGAAAGTGTTGCCACAGCTGCAACGAGGCTACCTGACACACTCCACTAACAGGAACTACTAGTAACGTGTACAAGGAGACTGCCCTCCAGTGGTCACTAACAAGTACTGCAACACATCTAGAAAACACTAGAACTTGGTAAGGATATTTCGCATTTTATTCTGCTAATGGCTTACATTTACTTAAGACAAGTCTCTCCTTTTTACTATAACTTGAATTTCTTTTGCTGTAAATAGTTTTGTCATCTGGATATACCTACCGTATACAGTACTTGAATTTTACTTGTGCAGGTGTCAATAAGGACTCTCAGAATTGTTATTCTTACTTGCTTTTGGAGACCAGCAGAAGTTGGGATATTACGAATATTCCCTGGTTAATTGTTCATTTATTTCCTAATAGATATCCAGCAGATATATAGAATGGGTGCACAGGTTTACAATAAATCTTGGAGTGCAGACAGCAATGACTTTAGAGATTTACAACAGGCATTTTAAATTTTCTTGGACCAGCTTTACAAGGAGTGCTAACCAAACTGATCATATTAATATTTATAATAAATGTGATTTACCATGTTGAGAACTCCTTTGGTCTCTAAAAACAGTATGACCAGCTGAAGACCAGTAAACACACTGTACAAAAGTGATTTTTTTTAATAGACCACCTCCTGCTTCTGTAATAGGCTTTTTTTCCTCACGGGTACCTATGTAGTTTTTCCTCTCCACAAGACATTTTCCAGTTTTAATCCAGCCAAGACCAAATATCTTAAAAATAAATAAATAAATAAATAAAAATAAATAAAGGAAGCAAGGCTTGGTTGCTAAAACTACTCTACAGTAAATAAAGCATTTTATTGAAATAGACCTCTCCAGTAAAAATAAGTTTGATAGATTCCCAACAGCAGTACCTTAGGAGGGAAGGAAGCACATATACCAGTACTTTGTAACTTCACTGGGTGATAAAAAGAGGAATACATTAACTTATGCTTAACAGTAGCAAAGAAGTAGCTGTACTTTGCACCCCATTAAATCGAAGATCAAAGGATACACAATTACTTTTGAACTTTACTGTACAAATAAGACACTCATCACAACCATATAGTTTATAAAGCCATTCTGCTTTTACACTGCATTAAACTGGGTAAAAAAGTGAATGAAAGGATATTCATAAAGACAAAACAATGATCAGCGCACTGGCTAATAAAATAGCCATAAAAATACCCTGAAAAGAAACAAACTTCACCAAGTGACATTACATGACTCAAACTGGTCTTAAATAAGAGCTTTCTTGTCACAACTCACAGCAATCTTGATCTTGTCCTTGCATGTTGAAGAAACAGCAATAGCAAGGATTGTGTACACATGAAACAATTTTATGAGTATTCTCCCAACCTCACTACTTTCATGCTACCGATTTTGCACCTTCCACATATTACCTCTGTTCACAGTCAAGATCCTACCATTCTCTTGCCCCACTGCACCGTCTTGCCTCCAATCCCGTCTCCCCCTACACCCCCTCTTGCCCTCCTCTACTAGCCGACTGTCATGCCTTACCTCCGCTCTCCAGCCTGTCGTGCCTGCTCCTTCTCTAGCGCCTCTGTGGTGGAACCAGCTACCGGAGAACTTCAGGAGTGCAGTGTTTGTTAAGGAAGAATCAAATATCACAAGGTCACTTTTCATGTAAATATAATAGTTTTATTTACCAATCGCCCAAATAACTTTTACAAAAGTTGTTTGGGCACCTTTGCATGAATACACAAGTGGGCCACTTTTACAAAGGCATACAAAGGACACTTTATTAAGATTCAATCAAATCCATTTTAACAGTACAGTTGAAGAATACGCTGACTTACATCTGCAACAACGTGTAAAATTGACAAGTTGTGGAAAAGTAAAACGATTTAAGGGTTACATTTACACCATGGTCATTCTACAAGCACAGCAGAACTCTTCAGGACTAGTAAATCCAAATAAAATATATTGGCAAGTAGACTGAAAATGTCAAAATCCCTTTTGCCAGGTAAGAGGCATTTCATCTATTGAAGAAATACTTGTAATGTAGTCATTGTTTAAATATACAATGTAAAAAATGCCTTTTATTTTACAGTTCTGAAAATCAGCAATTCAAGTTTTGTAAAAACAGTCAAACCCTGATAGCATTTGCTGAGATACATATCTATAGACTTGCAAACTTGAGACAAAATCTCAAATTTAACTATACCCTAAATTATTTTAAAGTCGAGCTCTGCATACTTCAGCAAAAGTCATTTTAGACAACTTTGTCAGTTTCAAAAATGCACTTTTATGTTGTCGCATTACAATACATTGACCTGTAAACTATGTTAATGTTAAGCCAAACCTCAATATTCTCCTGGCACAACACTTGCAAAAAGATAAAACTAACTTAAATCACTCCCAAGGACAAGCCTCGGGATCTTCCAAGCTATTACTCTTCCTTGCCTATCTATTTTTACTGAAGATTAAAATGGTAGCAGCACAAACTCGCTGGAATGTTACTCAATCCAGGTAAGTCCTTACCAGACAGTTTGTAAGTAATTTTTAAAACAGGCCTCCATGAACCCCCTTGTCAATGGAGAGGTGTAAAACTAAGCATCACTATCCTATCGGCCTATATCCGCTGACCGTCTAGCTCTTAGACATCAAAATCAAACGAAAATGTGCACCTTGGAACGGTTCAGATCAAAGGAGAAAAGTGTATTCGTAGTTCACAGTTTTGATGATCAGTTTTATTTAAACTAAAATACACTCGCAGTGTAAAAAGGAGGTCCTACAATGTTTATCATTCATTATGATGGATGTGAACATTATATATTTCTTTGAAATATCTTAAAATGATCTCAACAGCAACAAAAAACACAGTACAACAATCATTTTATTGCGCTCCACACAAAGGACCACCAGATGAAAAACATTTTCAAAGCAGACGAGTGACCACATTTCTTCACACACACTGAATGCTATGCAGCCTTCTTTTCCTTTATGATTTTGTGCAGCTCGTCGGCATCCTGTGCAGTTTTCACCCGGATTAACATCGGGACGGGTGTGGTCGGGCTCTTCTCATCCACTGGGGGGTTGGGGACACACACTACCATGACGTTGTTCTTTCCCATCCTTGTGCAGGGCATTGAAGACTGCACCAGAATGTTTAGCAAGATGTTCCCTAAATAACAAAAATGGAAGGAGGCATTTTAGATATTAAGTTTTATTTAACATGAACTCATAGATCAGGCAACATTTCAAGCCTTTGCAGTGTCATGAAGAGCTAGACTGTCATGATCCATTGGATGTATTTACAGGACACAGCCTTTAATAGATCAAAAAAAATCAGGGGTCTGGAGTGCCTTACACACATGTACCAAATAAGGAAATCATGTTTTTGCTCCAAAACTGGATTGTAAATACTATAAAATGTTAGTGTTTTTATAAATCATATTAAAACACTCCATTTGAAAGTTAAATGGCTGCTATCTGGATACAAATAGTTTGTTAGTAAATAGGAATTAAGGCATTGGGGTGTATATTATACACACACACACGCAAACAGGCTGGCGGCAGTCGTTACAAACCCCACCCCCCTGCTGTTCAAGCCCTTTTCATTAAAACAAAAGCATAATCAGTGCTCTAGGACAATTCATATTTAGAACAAACATTGCAAATCTGTTTTGAACAATGAAGCGTAATCTCTGCGCGAGAATACCAGCAGCACACCCAAGAAAGTGACATGAGCTGCCTAGTGATGGGATTAAAACAAAAAAACTGCATGCAGTTACATAAATGTACCTAAATTGGTGTCCGCTCTCACCAACAGTTGGGTCTTTTGTTCAGCTACTTGTTTCAGATGCAGCGTGCCCACACCCTTCTCTTTAAATTCATTGTCTTTCTTGTAGAACAGCTTACATCTATTAAATAAAAACAAAACACTCCAGCATTTTAGTAAAACTAAATAAAAACTAGCTAACAGTATTCTCCATTTTAAATGTATTGAGCCATCCCTTCAAATCTCAGAAAGCAGAGGTGCACAACACAACTCTGGCCCTCGAGATTCATGGAGTCCAGGGCCCTGTTCCTCGTAACTGGATAACTCTCAGGATAAAAAGTGACAGAAGTCTGGCTTTTTCTGTTCCTCGAAGCAAGCTTAAAGTCTAGCTGACTAAGTTACTATAGCAACACAACCTTAATCTTAAAGCTGCTCCAGCGCAGGCTAACTTAAAGTTAGCCGGATCTGTGTATAAAAACTCGTAACTCTACCCAATGAAAGTAGTTGACACACCCCTCTAAAATGGCAACACCCTTCCTTAGAGATCCCATAGATAAAGAAGCAATTTTAATTAGATTAGCTTTTTCGTTGGGAAAGAGTATTGAGAGATCGCCAAGATCCTCTGCATCATTCAGATGTTTTGTATTTGAGCAGCCGTGCGTTGACAGTAACAGAGACTATAGTATATGCATAGGGCTGCGCTTTTTTGCTAGTGGCGCATTTCTATACCTCAGTTGGCGATGCTGAAAATATCGGCAACGCCGCTGCATTCCGTGCAGTCCTCAATTATTCTAAGATGATCTGTGACAGATTCTGCAACATCATTGTCGCATGTGCGGTGCTCCACAAATTAAAAAAAAAAAAAAAGTATGCATTTTGCTTATCTGCAATTTTTTTCCATGCTTCCTCTCTGGACTTGGCAGCAGTGTTGCATTAAGTTGTGCTAATGTTTTTATATTCCTCAAAACTTTCCATTATAAGCTCATGCTCAGTCAGGCTGAAAAAAAGTTGCTCTCTCTTTCAATGTCATCGTTCGTGAAGATCATTGTTTCGGTGCTCTGCGATTCTCCCTTTGAGGTAGCCCGAACACGCGCAATTACTCAAGTGGATTTCTTAAGTGGGAATCGAGTTAACCAGACACTTTTAGCCTGTATTTGCCGTCGAGGAACGGAGATAGCCTGACTTAAATTATCAGGTTAATCGAATCTGGCTAACCTCTGATTAGCCTGAAGTAGTTAAACCAGCTACAAGGAAGAAGGGCCCAGGTCTTCATTCCAAGCATGTCCTAAAATA
The DNA here is from genome assembly GCF_017654505.1 of Polyodon spathula. Taxonomy (NCBI): domain Eukaryota; kingdom Metazoa; phylum Chordata; class Actinopteri; order Acipenseriformes; family Polyodontidae; genus Polyodon; species Polyodon spathula. The sequence goes on along the minus strand of NC_054540.1, from coordinate 34,511,574 downwards.
GTTAATTGAAACTGCCCAGGGTCAATTTACTAATGTAGGACCCAAGTGGGAAGGAAAAAAGCCCAGACTGCAAAGAATCTCGAGCGTCACAAAACCTAATTGTTGTTTCACCGTCAAGGACCTGCAGATTACAGCACCTCTGTCTTTTCTGTACACAGGAATGGTGCGCCAACAGATAGTATGTTAATTTCACCACAGCAGTGAAGTTCACAACAAAACAAGTGTCAGGACCAACACATTTAAATATAAGGACTGGCTTTAGAGAAGATTATTTTAATTTCATCCAACCTTTGGCAGTAGCAACATACAACATTTAGTTACAAATTGAAGTAAATGCTTTGGAGAAGTGATGATCAACAGCTAAAACAGCTTTTTATTTAAAAGAACTATTGATCTGGTAGTGATTCTCAGCTTTCTTTGTAAAAAAAAAAAAAAAAAAAAAAAAAATCTATACTGCAGGCTATATTTTGCCTGGCAAATGCTGAACAGCTATCATCTCAGGAATCTTGGTTTCAATTCTGAATTAAAATAAAATATGGTTAGCCCAACAACAATCTCCACTTACACAGCAGAACATTGCACACACTTACTTTGTAGAATAAAAGGCATCATCCTCCTTCACTTCATTGACAACAGGTTTGGGAGGCTCTTCAGTCTCTTCTTCATTACCTCTTTCTTCTAATACAAAAAAAAAAAACCCCATACAAAAGGATTGAAACAGACTTTATACAGACACAGAGAGCTAGAATTATAGGGCTACAGCAAATACATAAAATGAGTCATCTTAATTCTTAGCTCTTCTGTTTGTTAAATAAAAACAATGCTTTTAAAAGGCTTTTCTACAAATGCAACGACATTTTCAATCTTGACCCAAATTGAATCTTGATACAGGAATCCTACTGGCATTCAGCAGATGATGGACCATTGTTTAATCACTGCCATTCAGTTAACAGTAGGCGGTTTATACATATTAATTATTTTAAAATTGTAAGGAGTACTTTTTTGTAGAGTGCATTAAAAGCAGTTGGCCTATAGAGGAATTACTATGCTCTGCGTGAATTTAATATGTTTCTATCCTAGTGCAGCTTTAACCTTTAGAAGCAAAGCCAATATATCAAAATGACTACTGGCCGAGGAAAACCAGCAATGAACTCTATAAATCACATTCTCTTAGGAATTCCTGCAATGAGGGTGCCAGAGCAATATGATTATCTAACCAGGAAATCATATCACAAAAGGGCCCAATTTTATTAATCTTAGTTAATGGTCAACTGTAACACTGTAGATGTTAAAATAAAATATATTGGAATAGTGAAGATATACACAATTTTGCATTCTATTGAAAGAATCACTAGGTGTTAAATACAAAAAAAAAAGATAAAAGGAAGGTTTAAAGATGCTGTGAAATGAAATAGCCTTTTAACTCCAGTTGCACAGCAGTTCCATTCCTGGTTTTACCAAGTTTAAAAAGACACACCTGAGCCCTATACACTGTGGCTAATCAAGCTTAATTTCCATCCTGCAATGTGTGTATTAACAAAAACAAACATCCCCAATGACACAGCATAATTGTAAACGTCTATTCATTATCCTTATCTACATGCAAAAAGAAGCACTGGCCACCATGATACAGATATTCAAACTTGACATAGGACAATTATACAATACATCTTATGCAATTCATCTCCAAGATCCACAAATCGAAAATATACAACAGCTGTATTAGGATTTGAGGTCAAAGTCAAAGCAGATGGAAAGTCCTTTCCATCTGCTATGGTTTCTGGAGATAAGGTGCAGAGTGCAGCAGCAGATGATTTTCTAACACAATCACTGGTGATGCATAGCAGCCCTTTCAACCATTACTGCAAGAAAATGTACTGTACATTCTGTACTTAAGTCTGGCACAGACTGGACAAACTATGCATTATGCACATACTGTATGCCATTTTTTTTTTTAGAATGTTGCATTTTCCAATCCAGACAGTCAATTGAACAAAGCAGCTTGCTTCAGAGTTTGAATGCAAACAGATGAAATGCTTGACATCTGTGATTATAGCACATCCAGCTCCAATCTTTTTACAGAACAAATACAGCAAGATCCACTTCTATTTATACTGGTTGGATCAGAATAGGTTTGTCCAGCTAAAATCCCAATGTCTAGACCTTGAAGACAGAACTGTAGCAGTACTTGCGAGCACAATAATGTACGTTTAAATACATTTAAAAAAAAAGGACAACACCAAAGGCAGGATAAAAATAAATGTAAGAGATACAAGTGGCCTACTACAGCTATGGCCTAACGTTTTGCATCACCCTATTCGTGATCCACGGTGTATCGATACCCACAGTGTATCAGGATATCAAAATTATACGATAAAGAAATATTTAAGTATCGCGATTTTCCAATACCGATTTTATCATTTAAAACAATATGAACTAAGCTTGCTCATTCCTGCTTAGCGGCACGCTCTGGGAAAATTAAATTACTGCAGCAGTTATGGCAAATGCTGGAGAAAAATGCTTGATGTGGAACTATTTTGGATTTCAGAAAGATGACAACAGAAATTTGGTTGAAGACAGACAGCCAAAATGTCAAAAGTATTTTAAAATAAGTGAACAACAAAAGGAGAACACCAGCAATTTACTGAAACATCTCTTTGCCAAGGTTTACTTTTACTGTAGGTTTCTTCAGGTTTTACTTTAAGTAACTGAATCACCAGAGCGCACACACACATATAGTGTGTGTGTGTGTGTATGTATATATATATATATATATATATATATATATAATATTATATATATATATATATACACACACAGTACCTGTCACAAAAGTTTGAGTACACCTACTTCAAACCAGGTTTTTCATGATTATCTATGCTTTTAACTGTATAAACTTGTCCACAAACACTTAATATTTCATTATATGATACATGTACTTATATAAGCTGATAATCATAAGTGAATTGCATTCAAAAATTAAATTTTTAAGTGAAAATGTAAATCTTGTCAATTTCAATGAAATGGTCACCCAGAGCAAGGGGATTTCAGTCTGAAGTTAAAAGTCTAAAATAAAAAGTTTAAAAGTCTGAAATGTGTATAACACGGTGTTAGAAGACTGGCCTAAGTATAAAAGTGTCTTTGTTAGATGTTCTCTTTAACTAGCATGTTACCTAATTAACCTTTTGTCACCAATTATTGTTAACAGGTGAGGGTCCATGATTACTATAAATATAGGTAGCATAGGCACAAGTTTGTCATTCCTGAACGTAAGGGAGCAGAAAATGGCAAAATATGCTCAGTTAAGCAAAGAAAAAAAAAGTGTCTGTAATTACTTTAAGAAATGAAGGTCAATCCTTAAGACAAATTGCAAGAACTTTGCAGGTGTCTGCAACTGCTGTGGCTAAGACCATAAATGATTTGAAAAAACTGACACTCATGAGGACCGAACAAGGTCAGGCAGGCCAAGGGTGACCTCAGAATCAGAGAACAAGTTCATTCGAGTCACAAGTCTGCGAAACCGGCGATTAACTTCCCCTGAAACACAAGCTCAGCTAAATGCTACTAGAAGTACAGATGTTTCAACATCAACTGTTCAGAGATTGCATGAAGCTGGCCTAACTGGAAGAATTGCTGCAAAGAAACCATTGTTAAGAGTGCAGCATAAGAGAAAGAGACTTGCCTGAGCCAAAAAACACAGAAACTGGATGTTTGAGGAGTGGAAGTCGGTCTTCTGGACAGATGAGTCAAAATTTGAAACATTTGGGTCCAACCGCCGAGTATTTGTAAGACACAGAGAGGGTGAGCGCATGAGTTCTGCATGGTTCCCACTGTCAAGCATGGAGGAGGCAGTGTCATGGTCTGGGTTTGCTTTGCTGGTGTCAGAGTTGATGATCTTTACCAAGTCTATGGCAAGCTCAACCAGCATGGCTATCATAGCATACTTCAGAGGCATACCATTCCATCAGGATTACGGCTAGTTGGGCAGTCCTTCATTCTTCAGCAAGAGAATGACCCGAAACACACCTAAAAGTTGTGCAAGAACTATCTGGCGAAGGAGGAAAGTGAAGGTGCACTGCCCTAGTCCAGCCCTCAACATGCCGAATGCACGAAGACGCTGCTCCCTTGTTGTTTAATGCATATGCTTCAGTCTTTGTCACTCAAGCGTGTCATGGTCAAGGATGAATGATCAAGTGATTTAAAAAAAAAATAAAAATAAATAACACACACTGTCAATGTCCATCATTTATATATCCTTTTTTTCAAAAATAAATGTGTTGTAGTTTCTTTTGAATTCTCGGTATGTGTGTGTAGAGAGAGAGAGAGACCATGTGACTAGCAATGGTTGGGGACGGTGCAGAACACAACTGCTGTACAGTATCATACTGTGTTAATGTAGCACCATGATTTATTTTGTGTTGATTGTGTACCAAGTCTTTAAGCCCCTTCACTTTCGGTCTTTATTTTCTTTTTCCCCAGGAATTTATAGGTGTTTATTACAACAAAAAAACAGATGAAAGTCAGTGCAATAAAATGACTGATGATTTTGCTGGGTAAATATCTGGGTTTATTTTGGCAAACAGAAGGACAAAAAATAAAGTACATGCTTTGACAAACAGAAACTTACGTGGTTTGCTGGAACTGCAAAATAACTCAAGAGACTATGCCACTTCTGAGTTTAAAAAAAAAAAAAAAAAACTCTATCCCCCAATAATTTTTTGCATTTTAGACTACATTTACCTGCCAGGTGCTTGATTTTGACGGGGCTTTAGTGAAATTTCCAGAACTCCTATGTAGTGTAGGCTCGCAGCTGTTTTTTTAAAGTGTCTTTTCCAATGCTCGTTCTCCTGCAATCTAGGATATAGAAAATTTCGAAAATACTCTCCACATCAGCTGAGCCAGGTGGAATACTGAGGATGTGAGAAGCAGCACGGCTCAAAGTTGGAAAGTCAGTGCAGTGTATTTTCCAGAATTCATGAGGAGACAATACACGGTTGTCTGGGGAAGGCATTGCCATGTACGCATGAAATTTGCTTTCTAGTTCAGCACTTTCTTCGTTAGGAGCCACAAAAGGATGAGACTATACGAGCAAACTCTATAAATTTATCAGTTGAGGCCACACTTTTGCAATGAGGATCAAAATAGCACAATTACTTTTCAGAATGAGGATTCGTTGTGAAAAGCTTCAGGGGACATACTGAGTTACAACAGTTTCCCACTTCTTTGACACCTCTTCGTAAAAACTTCTGAAAGCATTTGCAAGTATCTTCTGCTCACTGACTGGCAACATGGACATTTTGATCTTGAAACTCCCCACATGTGCTTTTGCGAGAAAGTTCTGCAGAGATACTGTTAACCAGAATGCTATACACCTCCATATTAGAGAATGTTGCATCTCTTGAAAAACAGGATTCAAATTTCTTCTGTGCTTTGTGCAATGGCCTAAGTGTTTCAATAAGGAATTCAAGGTTTGTACGGAGGCTTTGCCTAGTTTCTTGCGTAGCTGCTTGAGTTTTGAGCTTTTCGGCTTTTCCACTGTTGGTAACTCTTAGTTATCTAAAACACCCATGCCTTCTGAACACTGTGCAGCCAAATACAGACTAAACCACCTAGGTCAGAACAAAGGCAATTTGAAGGCTGCATTCAAACGGAATCTCTTCACAGACATCATAGAAGAGGTTTTTTGTTTTACTGGAATGCTTAAACTGCAACAACATCAATTACAAACTTTTTTAAAATCAGCCATTTTTGGAACACTTGTTGCATGAGAGACAGCAACGTGCAGTAGGTGAGCTGGGCAAGACAAACAAATCAATTCAGGTTTTTCATTGAGCTTTACATCCTGTGTGAACTTCACGCAGTAAGAAGCAGAGTCAGAATTCACTGCAACATCCAGGTAAGTGAATATTCATTTAAAGTCTTACTGACACACACTGCAACTGTTTTACTATTTGTTGACCTTACAAACTCCAAAATCAGCCACAATGAGCGCAGGCTTCTCCACAACAAAATCATAAAAAATGAAAACAAAATCACCACTGTAGGGCGGTCGAGAACAACTTGCGATTCGTCAAAAATCAAAGAACAGATCCAGTCAGATCAACATTATTTTCCACCAAATATTTCTCGGTGAGGTTGACTGATTTTGGCAAGGATTTTGCAGCTGGACAGACGTTTTGTATAAACTCCCCCAAAGGACTGACAGCAAGGCCTAGTGGCTGCCCTGAAAAACATAGGGCACGGACAAATTCACTTACTGCATCATGCTAATTTTGATCTTTCTGCTGTGACCGCATGAATGATGATTCCAATGCATGCTGATTTTTAATCTGGCCGCCTTCGTTTAGTCTTAAGTGTCGCTTGCTCTCCAAATGTTCTTTAATCCGGTCTGCACGAGTCAATTTCGATGCAACACCATTTGCAGTGCAAACACTCATCGCCCTGTCCTGTACTATTTATTTGTTTTTTTTGGTATAACTCTCAAAAACCTCCTTACGTTCTGCCATGTACTCTGATAAAGTTTTTTTTTTTTTTTCCCCCGCCCCATTTTATTTTAGCATTTTTGCATTGTACAGAAGTGTGTACAATGCAGCAGGGGTGTGCAATTCCCAGGACAGCAAGATTTTGTGCAAGGTCCAACAAGTTTCACCATTATGCTTTGCCCGTCGGACAAGTACTTCATACAAATGAAAAAAAAAATGTAAGTAAATCTCAAAGTAAAAATATATAGAGTACACAAATACACATATCCTTTTAATTCACAAACCCTTTCACAACCGTGCTATCACACACAGTAACAAATGTATTTAAACTAATGCAACAACACTATTAAATTGCCGTTGTCTACAGTCAGAGCCTATTAAAGTTTGACCGCCAGTTCTAGGAAGAATATTTAACAATTACAAAAAATACTAACTGCCAGCATTTGCTGTGGGACATACATTGAACAGTTTCCTCTTTTTAACTGAAATTAAAACAAAAGTGGAACAATAATTGTTGTACGGTTGCACTTAATTTAATGTACATGTCCCGTCAGCCCCACACCCTCTTTGTGTTATCCTCGTGTGTGCATTTCTCGCCCAGTGTTACGCTTGCTGTCTACTTAATTTCCTCTGTTTACATCTTTATTCTCTGCTTAGTTCAGCGCTACTGTTAGTTCGTAGTCATCGTTGCACAGAAAATAAAAAAAGCAACAAATTGACATTTCATTTGCTTGTCTCGTCGTCCTTTGCTGAACCTGTGCGCACCAACGCCGCAATATGCTTTTATTAGTTATTTTTATTTTATTTTTTTTATCCCAGTGTGAGGATCGATGTTATACATCTCCCTCCCGATCAGATGGATTGCCTTGATGATAGGTGGAAACCGGAAGGTGACCATATTAGGGGGAGCGTGTAGTTGCACGTACCCGGAACGACTCCATTGCGATCAGCTGCGGGGTGGCCCTCCATTGGAGAAACCATGGCAACGAGTTGATTGCAGGGAGGAGGTCATGGGTACAAAGGGGAAGCAGCTAGGTACACCTAGTACGCCTTTTTTGCGTTGAAAAAACACAACCTGACGGTCAGAGCCTGTAGTTTGATGTTTACTTGTTACATGTGTTTTCTGTGTTGCAGAGGTGAATTGAGCGCCCTGGAGCTGTCGCTATCAAACCAGCAATCACCCCAGAGCACTTCATTGCACAAACACCACGACTTGCACCACGGTCCCTGGAACGAAGCATGCACTACTTCGTGCACGGAGGACGCGGGACCGACCATCGGACTATTGTTTTTTAATTATTATTTTTGGGTCTGCAAGCCCGCCATGTACCCCCCAGTACCATTGCTGGTAAAGGGCTGGATTCTTTTTGTTATTTATTATTAAAATACAAAGACTGTTTTTGGGAGAAATACCGCGTGGACCTTTTTTTTTTTATTAACTGCACCACTTACACCTGACGACACCCTGTGACTATTCTCCCTCTGTCACTTTCTCCATGATTTTGAACGCACTGACCGTGACTGCTCTGTGATTTATGTCACAATTTTCTGTGACAAACTCCTAGCCCTAACAATGAACTACAATCCAAGATTGATTTTCATATGTGTTTTTTTCAGTTGGATGTCAATTACACTCCCTTGGGATTTTTTTTACTTTGAACAGCAAAAAAGCTCCTGAAGTCTTCACACTCTATATTCCTCGTATTCGTTTCTCTTCTTACCTGACATTTTTATTAAATATTGCTGAAGTCAACAACAGCACCGTAATGCAAGATTGTCTTTGTTGTTATTTTTACCGCAACTACAGGATAAGTACATACTGCTTGTTTTTGAAGGACCACTTTGCTCTTTGAAACATAGTTCAATGGTTTGTCGCACAGCACACACCAAGCCTGGCCACGTTGGTCTGTTTACTGCAACCATTTTCGGTTGCAGTAAAAATCATCTTTTTGGTTAAAATCATCTTTCTTTTAACGATTCCCATCTCCATGTGTTCTTTATTTCCTTGTCAATCTTTTTCATACATTTCCCTGGACAGACAAACGTTTTCATGATGACCAGATGACATGAAACCACTTGTGTGTCAAACATCCAAGGGTTTAATTCTAGTGTGCGCAAAAATACCCTTCCCTATTTCACATGACTACACCGCCCAAGACCAATGAAGAAAGCAACGCAACAATGACTACCGATATTTCAGTACAGAAATCTCACCAGGACAGGAATCGTCCATGACTTGACACCCATGGAAGTGTTTAGGAAGATCTGCAATAGTGCGCCAGAAACGAGAACATTTACGGCCAAATTTGACGATTTGAAGCAAATGGAGATAAAAACCGCGGGTACTGTACACTTTACTCACACTCAAAAACACATTTCGATACCTTTATTTTATTAATATAAAGAAAAAATGGAATAAAACAATTGTAAAAACTTTTACAAAAATAGTCAAACAAAAACTATACAGCTGTACCATACATACAAATCCAGATCTCTCTGCGTCGTGCAGTTTTTCTTTTTTTTCTTCTTTTTTTTTTAGCACCAAACAAAAAACAACTACTATACTTAAACAGACTACCTTTGGCAAATAATTTTTAAAACCTTTTTCCCCCCTTGCAACATAACTAATTGAACTTCAGCAAGTCGAAATAATCAGTAAGATTTGTGGATTATAAAGAAATTCCTAAATATATTTATAAAATATAGCGATACAAGATACAGCTGTACCGCTGGTCTTTTTTTAACATTATTTGTTAGCCCATCTTTTGGCAAACTGAGTTAATTAATAACAACTGTCTTCATTGCGTGTGACGTCAGTAACACAGTTCAGCTCTGCAGTAGAAAAACAACCGAGGCTCCCCTTAACCGCACCATATGGACCAGGCGCGGATCAGTTGTACAGTGGAAAAGAGGTACAACATCTTGTCCCATAATGGCTAATTGGAACAATGCTGCAGCAGGCTGGTTTCATACCATGGAGGGCAGCATTCTGTCCCTGCACTACTCTCATTGAAAAATTATACATAAATTAATATATACACATTGCCATGAGATTTATAGTCTGTATTAAAAAAATACTGTACAGAATCTCATTTAAGCCTTTCATTTCTATCATTATAAACTTATTTTTCAACCATGATATTTTAATAGTTTCACAAAATCAATGGTTTCTGCTTGTCCAATAAATAAATAAATATCGCTTCTGGTTCAAATCCAGCATTTAAATCTAAAAATGTAAATATCGTAAATAGCAATCTAGCTTAGCAACACTAAAACCGGAAGAAAAAAAATATCTTCTTCCACCGCTAACCAATCAGAAGTGATGGGGGTGGGACAAACACTTCTTAAAATGTTTGTGCTTTGGTGCTAGACATCCACAATTCAGGTCTCAGAAACTTGTGTGGCTCTCTACAAATACATGCAGTGTGTTTCTAGCAACAGAACAAACATAGGAGCAATAAATAAGTAAATAAATATAAACTACTTGTCCGACTGACAAAAAGTATAACGGCAAAACTTCTTGTTATTCACACAAATCTTGTCCCGGGCATCGGGCGATACGAATTGCACACCCCTGAAGAAATAAAGGTTTTAGCGCCCCATTCAAAATCTGTATTTTAGTTACCAAAAATAAGTCTTTTCAACAAATTATAAACCAATAACTTAACACACTGTGGTTGTAAAACTAAGATTTAAAGAATGTAGCAAAACTGCAATTGGCATAGCAGGAGATACACTATGTATTTAGCTTGGCAGCAGAAAGGTTAAATACTGTACATAGAACTTGGCTCTGGGACTTGAATGGGCATTGAGATATTTTAATGTTAAGGACACCCACTAAAAAGGTTATAAATATTAAAGCGTTACAAACAGCACCACTGACTACATCTACACTTTCAATTGCATTGAAACCTAACAATCAGTCTGCTGCATCTTTAGCAGCTCACCACCATACAAACAGGTTAGGTCTGTTCATGGGTTTATATTGGCTGCTGGCAAGATCAGATGACCACATGAACTATTTATTTCGTGCCCACCACTTTTTTTTTTTTTTTTAAACATTAAAAGATATGTCTAATTTGAGTAATCTTACAAAGCATTCAGGGTAAGTTAGATCCCAGGATTAATGTAAAAGTAACCAAGTGCAAAATACTCTTGAATTTATCACTGTCCCTCCTTCAGCCGCCTGCCCTGCAGCTCTGTATTCCGGAGTTGATAAGTTACACTAGAATAGGAAAACCAGCACTTCACTCCTGTCTTCCAATATTCTCCGATTTCTTTTTGCTGCTGTCCCTCTGCTGCTTGCATCACTACCAGACCTAGGTTCCTCCTGCTTCGTAGCCTATACATTACATGAATTAAAAGACTTTCATCTGCATTAAAGCCCAAATTGCTCACAGAGGAATATAAACAAAAAGGAGGGGGTAGGGGGGAAGGTTCAGAAGTGGGAAAAAAGGAATGGAAATAAAATCTGCAGAAAGGCTTTGGAATCCCAGGAACAGAGATCAAGTCTGTGTCATTGTAGGATGGCGTAGCCTATATAGCAGTGTTGGCTATTAGATCAATTTCTCTCCTAAAGAAAAAATAAATACAATCTGCACAGGTCAAAATAAAAAGCAGGGGAAATTCAATAATCTGGTATTACCCTGCGACAGGATGGAAAAGGGCTCAGAGACACTGCAAATCGTAGCTCAGTGAAATAATTCATACATCTACCTTTTCAATTAACCTATTGCTGACCCTTCAACAAATGACCTATAAACAGCACAACCAATAGTTAAAAAATTAAACAGAGAGCTAATCCTTTGTTTCTTACAAAAACCACAAAAATTAGCAGTAAACACACAACAAAATAGAATAAAATGTAGTAACAAACAAGTAATCATTCTAACACAAATAATAATAATAATAATAATAATAATAATAATAATAATAATAATAATAACAACAACAACAACTACACTGACAGCTTATCAGAATTCCAAGCATTAAATAAAATCAAAATCAGTACCTGTTGGGGTATTTCCATTTCCACCAGTAGTTTGAGGTGCTGACAAACCAAAAGAGAAACTGGCTGGAGGCTTTCCTTGGCTTCCAAATAAAGAACTTGTGCCTTGGCTTGAAAAGGAAAAAGTAGGTGTTGCCGCCGTGCTAGTGGTAGGCTGGGATCCCAAGACAGAGCTGTCCACTTTCTTCCCAAAACTAAAAGTGACATTGGTGGCGGGGGCTGCTGAAGCAGCAGAGCCTGCCCTCTTCTCTGAAGTGGTGCTCTCCTTTTGGTCGGTGCTGAATGTGAACAATGCTGTTGCTGCACCCTGCTGAAGATTTGAAGAGCTGAGCGTCGGGAGAGAGAAAGACTCCGACTGTCTGCTGCTGGCGTCGCTCTCGGAACCACTGTCAGAGCTGCCTCCGTGTTTCTTCTCAATGGAGGCTAAATGCTTCTTGTAATCACTGAATATAGGGCTGAGGTCACACAAGGGGTTGACATTGACGTGCTTTGTGACCCAGTCCCGCAGAGAGCAGTTCAGGCTAGCTAGCTGTCTGTTATATTCTAGACTGCTGTGGCTTTTATTCTGAGTGGAGCTAGAGGCAGAGCTGGACTGACTCACACCATTAGATTCTGTACTGACATCACTCTTCTGAAGCTGGATGGAGGCAGGGCCATTAAATGTTAATGAGCCTATTTTGAAGAGAGGAAAAACAAAAGGAATATAATATACTGCAAATATATGGAACAATGGATTAAATACAACCAAAGGAATATTTTATGAATTTGCCAACATTGAAGACAATTAAAACAGGATTTGCCAAGATGCTCTCTGAACCCCCCCCCCCAGCCCCCTCCAGAGGTTCATGCTACTTAGAATTGTGTGACTGATAGATCTCATACGGGGTCTTTGGGTATAACTAATGGTAAGATATGACACAAATCTATATACCACCTGCCACCAGAAAAGAGCCATTACAAAGAAAACACACACACATACACACACCACTCTTTAGCAGTTACAATTTATGCATGTTTGGCTTCCTACAGAATGTTAGATAAGCTCATTTCTGACTGAGCTTCAGTTCAGGTCACACTGTCTGCTCCTCCATGCTACACTGAAGATTTAAATAATGGTGTATTATAAAAGGCAAGAATTAGCGCAGAGTACAGTGTGGAATTTTACTCTTTGTACATCTCAATTTTCGGCTTCAGGGTTTTATTTCTCTACTATGCTCATGTTCAATTCCGCTGCAGTGATATTAACCCCTTCAGCTCCAAGACGTACATCAAAAGACAGAGCACTTGCAGTACTTATATTGGTACAGTTTATTTTATTATTACTTGTTTGTTTTTATTTTATATTAGTATAACTTGCTATTATTGCAAACAAAATACGTCAACACTGATTCCAGACACAAGAAGTACAGAAGACTTTTTGATGCATGATTGGGGCGTTTTGAAAACAAACTTGAAAGGTTTTATTTTGTCAAAATCAAGATGTGGAACCATTCTTTCATTTAGCACGGGAGTAAACAGCAATTACCCTGCATGCTTTCAAGGTTTCACATTTCTTTATGTTTGCACCAACAAACGAGTACTTTCGACAAAATAGTTAAAAAAAACAAAAACAAAAAAAAACCAAACAAACAAAAAAAAACACCGAAATGGTGTTATGTGTTTTAGCTGATGTTACATAGGGTATGTTTTGTAATAGTCACAGTAATAAATATATATATATATATATATATATATATATATATATATATATATATATATATATATATATATATATATATATATATATATATATACACAGTGGCTTGCAAAAGTATTCAGACCCCTGACCAATTCCTTCATATTACTGAATTACAAACGGCACATTGAAATTTCGTTCTGTTCAATATTTTATTTTTAAACACGTAAACTCAAAATCAATTATTGTAAGGTGACATTGGTTTTATGTTGGGAAATATTTAAGAAAAATAAAAAACTGAAATATCTTGCTTGCATAAGTATTCAATCCCCACACATTGATATTTAGTAGAGCCA